>NW_027658437.1:47500-115000 GCF_041902795.1 Electrophorus electricus
CTTCTCCTCTGTGCTCTTATATTACTCTCAGCATTCACAAACTAGCAAAACAACTCTGAAAAGGGGGTTGTTTTGCTCCCTACCGTCTTATCTGCCCAGCAACAGAGCGTTCTTCTCAGGATCCAGATTAGGAGATTATACTATTACTATATACTATTATACTATTAATCCATTAAAATTGTGTTGTTTTTTTAATCACCTCTATAAATTCACCTCAGTATTTTAGCTGGGTTGTTTTCCCCTGCTAGTTGAAGCTCATTAGATAGCAGAACAATATGCTACTTAGTTAACATTTAATGAAGTGATCCAGCTACAGCAACAAGCACATGCCTCCATGTTTCCCAGTTGTTGAGGGGGTGAGTGGGGTCCCTTTTTAAAAAACATACCATGTTCTCACAATTACTTTAGCAAGTAAGGGAGTGGAGAGGTAAGGGAGTGGAGAGGTAAGTGAATGGAGAGGTAAGGGAGTGGAGAGGTAAGTGAATGGAGAGGTAAGGGAGTGGAGAGGTAGGAGTGGAGAGGTAAGGGAGTGGGGAGGTAAGTGAATGGAGAGGTAAGGGAGTGGAGAGGTAGGAGTGGAGAGGTAAGGGAGTGGGGAGGTAAGTGAATGGAGAGGTAAGGGAGTGGAGAGGTAGGAGTGGAGAGGTAAGGGAGTGGGGAGGTAAGTGAATGGAGAGGTAAGGGAGTGGAGAGGTAGGAGTGGAGAGGTAAGGGAGTGGAGAGGTAAGGGAGTGGAGAGGTAAGGGAGTGGCCCTGGAAATCAAGGGGGGGAGAGGGGAGGTCTCAGAGGCAGAGCTAGTGAGAGCTCAGGGGAGCCAAAGGGATCTGTTCAGTGATGGAGGGATCTCTCTCTCTCTCTCTCTCTCTCTCTCTCTCTCTCTCTCTCTCTCTCTCTCTCTCTCTCTCTCCCTCTCTCTTTCTCTCTCTCTCTCTCTCTCTCTCTCTCTCTCTCCCTCTCTCTCTCTCTCTCTTTAGAGTTGCTTTGTGATTCTGCCTCTGTGGTGAAGCTGGACGATACTCAGCCCAGCTCCGTGGCTCTGACTCCCATGTCCGAGGTGTCGTCTGCCGATGTGCTGGACTCTTCTTTCGTCTCCCAGCAATCAGACACCAGCAGGGAAACGAGCATCCAGCAGGGCAGCCCTGCAGAGGACGCGCTAGGAGATAAGGACCCAAGGCGGACCAAGCAGCATCTATACTGCCCAGTCTGCAAGGTGACAGTCAACTCAGTCACCCAGCTGGAGGCCCACAACAGCGGTATGTGTGTGTATGTGTGTGTGTGTGTGTGTGTGTGTGTGTGTGTGTATGTGAGTATGTGAGAGTGTGGGTGTTGATGTGACTGTGTGTATGGGTGTTGGTGAGGCGGAGGGTTGTGGGTGTTGTTGTGAGTGTATGTGTATAAGTGTTGGTGTGTGTTGGAGAGTGTGTGTGCATGTGTGTGTGTGTGTGTGTATGTGTTAGTGTGTATATGTGTAGGTGTGTTGTTAGTCTTCTACATGGCCTCATGGTCTTTCCACAGGTACCAAACACAAACTGATAATGGAGGGACAGAGCATATTGCCACGACGACGGGGAAAGGTGCTGTCCTCCCGTGCCATGTGTAAAAGCAAGCGATTGGCCAATAAAGGCAGCTTGGGTGTGGCCAGCAAGAACTTCCAGTGTGAAGTATGTGAGATTCGCGTCAACTCTGAGACCCAACTCAACCAGGTGCATACATACGCACTCATTCACAAGAAAAGCCTGTTTTGCAGAACTTGAAGGCAATGGCCCCTCAGCCTTAGTTAATTAGGTGTTAATTCCTATTCCTTAGGTCTCTCTAGCTGTTAGTCATGGCCTGCAAATATTACCAGTTAAATATTAAACCTAAAAAAGTGTTACAGTGGGTAACAGTGGGTAAAAGTGTGTTACAGTGGGTAACAGTGTGTTACAGCGGGTTACAGTGGGTAATAGTGAGTAACAGTGGGTTACAATGGGTTAGAGTGGGTTAAGCCCTGCCTACAGATCACCAAGGCCAAGGATTCCCTTCATACATATACTTCATACATCAAAGATTCTACTGGATCACAAGTAGTGTTGTTATAGTGAAGTATATTTATGACTTTCTAACCTCAACCCTAAACCTTACAGTATGTTTAATGACTTATATATGGGTTAACCCTAACCCTAACCCTTATGGTATGTTTGTTGTAAATGTAGCACATGAACAGTCGCAGACACAAAGACAGACTGGCAGGAAAGACACCAAAGCCCAAATACAGTCCACACAGCAAGAACCCGAACCCTACCTCAGGAGTACTGGTGAGACACACACAGACACACACACACACGCATACACACATACGCATACACACACACCCCGGTTCTCATGGTTTTCATTACAGTTCTTCTTTTAGCAGAGTGTCAGGTGGAGTAGCTGTGCTGGAGGAGCTGTGTCCGCCATGAAGAAAGTCTTTAACCAGTACAGTCTGTCCCCTTTGGCTTCACAGGTAAGTGATGACTCACAAGACCAGTTTTACATTCTATGAACATTTGTAAAACCATAATGTGTTAAAATACAGACAGCTTTTAAACTTTTCAGTATTTCACTTTTTCATTTGTATCTGATTTTCCATTTGACTCTGAAATAAGGTTAGGAAATTTTTTTTTCTGCTATGCAAGCTTTTTTTGCGTCACTGTTCCCTTTGGATTACCCTTCCGTGACGTGACGTGACTGACATTTCTATTGGTTGGGGTAATTTCTTGTCTTATCTCATTCTCACAATCTCTCTCCTAATCTCTTGTAGACCAAGCTGGCACTACAGAAGCAACTGACTAAAAACTTGTCAACCAGCTTCCTGCCAACCCCTATAACTCCACCCACTCTTTGCACAGTGGCAGCCAATCCACTCGCACTCCGGCACCCAGCTGGTGCCACATTTATTCAGACACCAATCCTAGGCCCCGCCCTCTTTCGGCCTGCACCAGGACCACTTCGGGCCACACACACCCCTATTATCTTCTCACCTTATTAAAGCATGCACATACTTACACACACACACACACACACACACGCACACACACATACACATGCACACACACACCCCTATTGTCTTCTCACCTTATTAAAGCATGTACATACTTACACGCACACACACACACATACACGCACACACACCCCTATTATCTTCTCACCTTATTAAAGCATGCACATACTTACACACACACACACACACACACACACACACACACATACACACATACACATGCACACACACCCCTATTGTCTTCTCACCTTATTAAAGCATGCACATACTTACACACACACACACACACACACACACACACACGCACATACACAATACATGAATAAACTCTATACAAATAAACTTTGTTATAGTGTGAAACATGTACATACAATAAACTGACATACAACACTCTTGAAAATTCTAAAACTGATACACACACACACACACACACACACACACACACACACACACACACACACACACCTCCTGAACTCTCCTATAAGACTGTGACCCTTCTGAGAAGGTGACTCGTGAACTATGCACAGAGTGGTAGAAGTCAGAGAGGAAGAGAATGAGAGACAAGAGAGAGGAAGACAACGACAGACAGCGGAAATGCAGAAGGAGAGTGAGTGCACACACCCCCGGGCTTTGGGAGGAGA
This sequence comes from Electrophorus electricus, assembly GCF_041902795.1. NCBI lineage: Eukaryota > Metazoa > Chordata > Actinopteri > Gymnotiformes > Gymnotidae > Electrophorus > Electrophorus electricus. Next base: position 51,162 of record NW_027658437.1, read on the forward strand.
GTGATTGCACACACCCCCGGGCTGTGGGAGTGCACACACCCCTGGGCTGTGGGAATGCACACACCCCCGGGCTTTGGGAGGAGAGTGATTGCACACACCCCCGGGCTGTGGGAGTGCACACAACCCTGGGCTGTGGGAGTGCACACCCCCCCGGGCTGTGGGAGTGCACACACCCCCGGGCTGTGGAAGGAGAGTGATTGCACACACCCCCAGGCTGTGGGAGTGCACACAACCCTGGGCTGTGGGAGTGCACACACCCCCAGGCTGTGGGAGTGCACACACCCCCGGGCTGTGGGAGTGCACACACCCCCGGGCTGTGGGAGTGCACACAACCCTGGGCTGTGGGAGGAGAGTGAGTGCACACACCCCCGGGCTGTGGGAGTGCACACAACCCTGGGCTGTGGGAGGAGAGTGAGTGCACACACCCCCGGGCTGTGGGAGTGCACACAACCCTGGGCTGTGGGAGGAGAGTGATTGCACACACCCCCGGGCTGTGGGAGTGCACACAACCCTGGGCTGTGGGAGGAGAGTGAATGCACACACCCCTGGGCTGTGGGAGTGCACACACCTCCAGGCTGTGGGAGGGGCCCCAAAGATCTCATTGACCCGCCCACATTCCTCCAGTCCTCCACTGAGGGCTTGACTGCTAGAGCATGACTCCTGGGAAATTTGGCCAGGCATGGTGATGAGTTTCACCTCTGGCGGGGACAGTATATGATTTTATAAAACATTAATCATAGGTTTTTATTGTGTAAATTATTAGAAGAATAATATTAGAGACCTAGAGCTAAACTTTAGTTAAGTATAATGCAAACATCCCTTTACTCAGTGCATCATAAATATGTTTTTATGTTTTCACATTTTTAATAAGTGTGTGCCTTCATTTTCAGTTTTTCAACTTGAACAAACATGTTTTTGCTCCAGGACACCAGAAGAGCTGCCACTTTGCATCATAGGTAATCATCAGGGGTTACACTGAATGCAAGTGTAACAGACTGAAATCACAATTTACAGGAGAATCAGTGCTGATTGCTAACACACACAGACGTGCACACACACACACACTCACAATTAGGGCTCCAATTTCTTCTGCATAGATTAGAAGATTTTGTGAGTCAGGCAGATGTATGTACATACACACACACGCACACAGTCACACACACACATGGATGATTATGGAGTACTTGCTGGTTCATGTGGCCTTTCATTTGGCTCTCAGCATTGTCTCATTAAAGTCTCACAAAGGTCACCCTGCCAGTCAAAATCAGCCTCATCCCTTGATTAAGATCTCAGCTCTCTCTCAGTGTGTGCCTGTGTGGGTGCCTGTGTGCGTGCCTGTATGTGTGTGTGGGTGTCTGTGTTCACACATACACAAGTGTGTGTAACAAATACCAGCCACAGTCCTGAACCTGTGACCTCATTTGCTCTTACGTGCTCCACTGAGCGTCACTAATGCAACAGTGCCCCCTGCTGTACTTGGTCTGCAGCATGGTCAAGCACCCCTTTTTCTGGCTTGTCCAGGACCTGTTTCAGTGCTGTGCTGCTTGTTTGTGATACATGGGGCTAGGGTTACCTGAACCCTATCCCGAACCCTAACCCTAGGGTTACCTGATCTCTAACCCTAGGGTTACCTGAACTCTATCCTGAACCCTGACCCTAGGGTTACCCGATCCCAAACTCTTGGGCTGGGTATGCTTCTCTGTGAATCTGCAGTCATGGGTTCTGCTCTGTCTATGTGGGCTATGTGTACTTTCATGTCTGTTGATTTTTTTCCATCTTATGAAATGTTAAGATGTTTTACAAAGTTTTATGATTACTTAAAAAAAAACTATATTAGGTCAAAGTTTATCTGTCACTCTAAAAATAGAGTATCTAGAGACTTTATTACATTCATTATTGTTATGATAAGAGCAGTTGCTGTCTGAGAGAATTCTATTGTTAATACATAAAAAGATATTGGAACATATCTTAAGATATGCCAAGAATGAGTTGGTCTATTTAGCTTTTACAACTTGGTACTAAAGAAAAGAAGAAAATCTTTGTGTGTGTGAGAGAGCGAGAGATTGGTGTGATTATATGAGGAGAACAAAAATGAATTATCTTAGTGTATTTGGATCATTTTAGCTCCAGAACGTAGTTACAGATGAATCTCAGGGCCAGCTCAGGGCTCCTGGTTCAGCTTCATTTGGGAAGAGTGCACCCCCTGCAGGAGCTGTCTGGCTCCACACATGAACAGAATTAACATTCAGCCATACTGGAGCTCACTCAAAAGGAACAGACGCTGGATAAAGGCAAGCTCAGCTGTGTTAAAATGATAACATACAAGGTCTGCTACTCCGGTTGTGCATGTGTCTCTGTGCATATGTGTGTTTGCACATCCTCCTCTGTGTCCAACACACTTGGAAACAAAGCGCTAAATGTGAACAACTGTTTTCATATCAGGCTTTCAGAGCAGTGGACTCAGGCTTGGGAAACTAGAACGGTTGTTTGGTAACATTTCTCCCAAATCTACAAAGCACACTGTGGACTCACCAGTGATCGCGATGTTGATACCTGGGCCCTCTGTGTGCTAATGACTATGTTGACTAATGTGATTGGCTGTTTTTTAGGACATTTAAATAACATTTTTGCTTATTTTCCCCTTCAGATTCAGTATTTTAAGCAATAACCATGTTTTGGATCTGTAATAGCCATAATGAATCACAATGAACACACTTTCCCTTTTATATAAAATGGAAATTTAGCCATGACTTTACCTTTCTGTATCTCTGGCCATCTCACTCTGTTTGTCTCTCTACCTTCCTTCTTCTCCTGGTTTTGTACAGTTTGTTACTGTTGGCACAGTGTCAGAGAGGATCTGTGACATTTCCTTGGGTTTATTTTGCACTCTGCGGAGATTGAATCTCTGTAATGGAACGTCTAGTATGACATGGGGTAACCATAGCAACATCCATTGCCAGCAGTGACATGACAGACTACGGCATTTTCCAGTATATTTCTACACACACACACACACACACACACACACACACACACACACACACACACACACACACACACACACACTAGCTCTTTTAGAAATGTCTTACTTTGCAGGAAGTGTAATGAGTTTGAAAAGTGCCAGCTGCCAGGGTAAAGTGAACAGGACAAGCACTCTCTGTTGCCACAGTGAATGCTGTTTATTAATATGCTCTCATAAGATGTTTTTGACACTACAACTGACTGTGATTGTGAGAAATTACCCATGCATACCTTTAACACTGTTTCTATTAACACGAGTATCTTCATCCTTTACAGACACTCAACACATCCATAATTAACACATGGTCAGAAAGCACAAAAGATGTCCAGTGTCCCATACATGCCTCTGTGTAATAAGGTCATCAGGACTGAGTGTTGAGTGTGTGTGTGTGTTTGATGTCCAGTGTCCCATACATGCCTTTATGTAATAAGGACATCAGGACTGAGTGGTGTGTGTGTGTGTGTGTGTGTGTGTGTGTGTGTGTGTGTGTGTGTGTGTGTGTGTGTGTGTGTGTGTGTGTGTGTGTGTGTGTGTGTGTGTGTCTGTATAATTAGTATATATACTGTCAGTATGTAATTAGACATTTCTACAATATGTTGGTTGGATGAGATTCCTAATTTCATGGTATTCTCTAAAAGGGACATGGCCAGTATTCATGAATGGAAATGCATTTGTGATTTGTTCATTGTACTAATGCTATTTACTCTGATAATAATAGTAAATTCTCACTTGACTGTTCATTTGCTATTTTTCTGTAGTGTGAGTGAGAACATGCAAGAAAGCACAAGGTAAAAATGGAGAGAAAGAATAAATGAATGAATCCATCCACCACTGCAGTGTGCATGTAGTTTCTGGGCCTTGTGGGACTGTTATTATTAACAGGAGCAGGACGCCTCCTCATTATGCCAGAGTGTCTCTAGTGCTGCAGTGTCAGAGCAGGCCTGCACTCTAACCTGTCATAACACTCCTGGTTATAACCATCAGCTATCAATTAACTCCTAAAACACATGCCAGGTGCCTCTTTTGCCTCCTACATTTCTCCTCTGTTACATTTTTCCACTGTTACATTTCTCCTCTGTTACATTTTTCCACTGTTACATTTCTCCTCTGTTACATTTCTCCACTGTTACATTTCTCCTCTGTTATATTTCTCCACTGTTACATTTCTCCACTGTTACATTTCTCCTCTATTATATTTCTCCAGTTATATTTCTCCTCTGTTATATTTCTCCACTGATATAAACCACACACTACACGGTACACTGAATATACACTCAACGGTACGTCACCGTTGACTCCCATTGTGAAATTTTGAAGCCACCAAGATGGCTGACGGGAGCTGCCATCTTGGGTGCGCTTGCGCAGTAGATGAAAAGCCAGAGCATGCACTGTAAAGACTGTAGGTAGAACAGTGTTGCCACCCAAACCCCGCCCACATATTAGTGCACGCCCCCTCTTATCCATTAATGTTGGTTCATGATGCTCCAGAACCAGTAAACATGTGTCTTCATTAGTTACTGGTTCACGATGGTCCAGAACCAGTAAACATGTGCCTTCATTAGTTACTGCTTCACGATGGTCCAGAACCAGTAAACATGTGCCTTCATTAGATACTGCTTCACAATGGTCCAGAAGCAGTAAACATGTGCCGTCAATAGTTACTGCGTCACGATGGTCCAGAACCCGTAAACATGTGCTTTCACTAGTTACTGGTTCACGATGGTCCAGAACCAGTAAACATGTGTCTTCATTAGTTACTGCTTCACAGTGGTCCAGAACCAGTAAACATGTGCCTTCATTAGTTACTGGTTCATGATGGTCCAGATCCAGTAAACATGTGCCTTCATTTCCATCAGCCACGTTCTGAAATTAAACTCTAAATGACCTCACATGAAGTATCGTAACCATAGCTTCCATATTCAGTCCTTCAAAATATTTAATAAATACTTAATAATCGCCTATTACGATTTCTTTTAGCTAATTACAGGATATCGTTCACATTATTTAATTTAATGGGACATTACGAAAATACTTTAATACTCAACCCGGAATAAAGATGTCAAGTGCTTCGGCGACTTTTCGACAAACTAGTTAGCTTTACCTGCTTTACTTCAAAAATGTCAAATCGAATAGTCAACGTTCTTAACAGTGAAAAGTTTAAAATGGCAAGTGAATATTAATATAACTGACGGCGTTCACGGTTTACGTCAGTATTAACTGTCAATCACCTCATCACCACACCCCTTCAAGGATCACATATCACATAACTTATATAAAATACGTTAATTATAAGGAAAATATTGGGAGAGATATTAACGTGAGGAGACTTTATAGACTTTATATTGCTTTACTTCAGAAATGTCAAAGCGAAAAAAAGATATTCATAGAGTAAACATAAACGTCGACCGAAGCTTAACGTACCAGCTACCTGTGCATTTGTGTCTGACCATTCGTTTAGCAGTCAGTCAACTCATCCCCACACTCCTTTAAATATCATCAAATAAACTTTCGTGGTAACAGAAAGTATTGGGAAATATTAACGTGGGTTTTGAAATAACACATCTGAAAAAAAAAATCGTGTAATTTGAAATGAAAGGTCACTGCAGACCTGCACCATAAAAAACCCAAATAAATCTCATTGGAAACCCCAAGTCTGTTGTACAGTAACTAAAGGGGAGAAAATTGATTCAGTTATATCAGACATGGTGGTGAAGTCTGGGAGATGCAGCTCTGGACCTTAGCTGTGCTCACTGTCCCGCAGACTGCTGAGTTATAATACCCCCCGATTCGATCAGTTTCCACCCTCACTAGGGTTAAGGCACCACAACCCTCATCTGTTCACTAGGGTTAAGGCACCACAACTCTCCTCTGTTCACTAGGGTTAATGCACCCTAACCCACCTCGGTTCACTAGGGTTAAGGTACATTTACACTTATGGCATTTTGCTGACGCTTTTATTCAAAGCATCTTGAAATCATGGCTGAGTGGCTTCAGCAATTGAGGGTTGAGGGCCTTGAACTGGCAACCTTTCAATTACAAGCTGAGTACCTTAACCACTGAGCTACCACGGCCACTGGTACCCTAAACCTCCTCTGTTGAGAAAAAAATATTTCATTGGTCCAATTTGTGATAGCAACATTATTTATATTGTTTCTTTTACTTCCATGATTGCAGAAAATAACTGTCTAAAATAACTATAAAAACTGCATAACTTTATAACATATCTAATACCATAATATCTACATCAGAGATATAAGACCATAAGAAATAATTCCTACATAAATGTGTCAGAGGGACCAATAACTCAGATTTCCTTTCATAGCTTAAAGCTGTTGCATTTTTAATCACTACTGAAACAGAAAATTGGCATTGACAGAATCCTAAAATGGCCAACTGCTGTTTTACATATTCTCAGCAGAATTCTCCTGATAATAACGTGTATTTCAAAAATATGTGTTTATACATTATTGTACATGCATGATGAATTAGGGTTGAGCTTGTATAATTCTTATACCATATAGTTACTGTTAACATATTAATATGGTTCACAAGCAATATGCAAACACACAAATGGAAAAAAATGGCAGTTAACATATGTAAAGATCAAATACATAAAGATTACGTACGTATAGGTCACGTATGCAAAGATCACATGCATACGGATCAAGTATGCAAAGATCACGTGCATATGGATCACGTATGCAAAGATCACATGCATACGGATCAAGTATGCAAAGATCACGTGCATATGGATCATGTACACCAAGATCACGTAGGAAAAGATCACATACGTAGAGGAAGAATGTAGTATGCCAACATGTGCTCAGTTATAGACAAACTAAACCAAAATAAAACATTTTTACAGCATCTGTCAGTTATAACACCTCCCTCTTTACTTTCATTTGTTACATGCACAGTATTGTTATAATAGACACCACTCCTCCCCATCTCCTCATCTCTCTCCCTCCCTCTATCCTCTCTTCATCTTTCCTTCCATCCTCTCTTCATCTCTCTCTCTCCTTCTTTCTCTAGCTATCTACAGAACCGCTGCTCTTGTTTTTGTTGCGGCTGAGAGGAAATGAGGATTTACTCTGTGGCTGGGTCATTTTACTGGCCAGGTGGACGAAGGGCTCGATGAGTGTGCGCCGGTCAGTCACCGACACCTCCCACAGTCGGACCTTCTCCTGCCGGGCCCACTGCTGGGCTGCCTCGCTGTCCATAAACCTATGCTCTGCCAGGTCCAACTTATTCCCCAATACCACTATAGTCACCTAAGCAGAGAGAAAGAGTGAAAGATTAGATATGCATGCATGTGTGTGTGTGTGTGTGCGTGTGTGTGTGTATCTATACATAAATACATACATACGTACATGTGTACATATACAAACATACAAACATACATATGTACGTGTGTGTGTACATATACATACATACTGTCATGGTAGACCGGTCCCTCCGGACATGCCTCCGCCAGACCAGGACTGTACCAGGACTGTACCACTTACCTTCCACGCTCGCAATCGCCTGTCTTCTGACAGGAGACACCTGCATTTCATTAACCCTACGCAATATTTATACACCCACAGGTTCGGATGGACAGTGCTGCACATTAGCGGTCAAGACCACGCTCGTCTACTGGTGTAACGCTGCTCCGTTCCTGGAGACCACCTAGACTCCTCGTCGCTATTTTAGCATAATGGATAAAGAACCTGTTGGTGCAACTTCACCTTTCGCTTCCTCCGTGCCGCCTGCGTCACAGACTGTGCAGCCACCCGGAAGCGAAGCGAGGAGCCCTGAATGGGTTCACCTGCTGGCTGTCCAGATGGCGGCACAGGATCAGCATAGACAGGAGATTGGGGAGGTTCGCTCTATGGTTCAGTCGCTTGGCCAGTACATCAACCGCCTGTCAGTGAGTACCGAGCAAAGAATGAGCTCCCCCATCAACCCGCTGGTACATGAGGGAGTTAAAGGGTTGATCACCTCCCCCGAGGCATACTGAGGAGACCCTGATACCTGCAAAGGTTTTATCGTGCAGTGTGAGCTGTTCTTCGGACACCAGCTGCGACTGTCCGACCATGCAAAAGTGTCGTTTGTTATCTCGAGGCTTACGAGAAAGGCATGCGTATGGGGTGCAGCATTGGTCACAAACAATTCTCCGCTTATGAACAATTATGCGGGATTTGTCAGAGAACTACGATCGGTATTCAACCATCCCCACTAAGGATTGAGGCTTCGCAAAGAGGCTAGGTATCAAGGCCATCACCCTGACCTCTTCGTTAAGTGTACAGGCCCTGGATGGGGGTCCAGTAGGCCCAGGTTACATCACCCATGTGACTCCTCGTGTCCTCCTCGTCACCAAGGAGGGACACACTGAATGCATCAGCTTTTTTCTCCTACCCTGCCTATCTCACTCTCTCACCCTAGGTTTGCCATGTCTGCATGCGCACAATGCACAAATGCTGTGGGCAAAAAAACAGATCCTGCAGTGGGCACCGTCCTGCAATCGGAAGTGCTTCCCAAACAAGACAACCAGGCAACCTCAATAGAAAGTCCTGAGGCCAATAAGCAGGTTGCAACTTCTCCTCTTGCTTCCTCCATGCCGCCCGCGTCACACATACATACATGTGTGTGTACATATACATACATGCACGTGTGTGTGTGTGTGTGTGTGTGTGTGTAGTACACAATACGTTTTCCTTCATCACGTTTTTCTTCATCAACTGTACAAATAAAAGGCTTCTGAAGATCTAGGCGGTATAACCAGGGTCAGAGTCAGGGAGAAGTCACCAGAGTCAGGGTCAGGGTCAGGGTCAGATTACAGTGCACCAGGGTCAGGGTCAGGTTACTGTACACCAGGGTCAGGGTCAGGTTAGAGTCAGGTTGCAGTACATCAGGGTCAGGGTCAGGTTATTGTACACCAGGGTCGAGGTCAGGTTACAGTACACCAGGGTTAGGTTACTGTACACCAAGTTCAGGGTCAGGTTAGGGTCAGGTTACAGTTGTAGTTTACAGATTACGCCGTAGTTGCTCCTTGGAATCTTCTTCAGAAACTGGGTAGACCTCCTACAGCTTCAGAATCACTTACACAGCTGACAAAGGACCTCCACCTGAAACGTCCTAGATTTTAGGAACCCCACTAGGTCTGTTACAGTTAATGTTTTTTTAAAAGCCTTTATAAAGACCACACCTCCTTTTTGTCACGACAGCGGTCGATTTCTTTCTTCAGTGCTTCCATGCGTTTGAAGGACTCCTTGCTGTCGATGCTGTAGACGAGCACAAAGCCGTCTGCGAAACTGAAGTAATGGCGAGGGAACTCTGCTCCGTCGCGCAGACCTCGCGTGTCATAGAAACGCAACTGCTCACGGGTGCCGCGGTCAGTCTCCACCGAGCCGATGTAAATGTCCTCTAGTGTCTCCAGGGGCTCTGAACCTGTCAAGTCCAAACTCAGTGGTTAAGGTACTCAACTAATAATCAGAAAGTTGCCAGTTCTAGTCCCACCACCACCAAGTTGCCACTGCTGGGCCCCTGAGCAAGACCCTTAATCCTCAATTACTCAAGTTGTGTTCAGTCAAAATTGCTCTGGATAAAAGTGTGAGATAAATGCCATGTTTTACATTTCATGGCAGCTGATTATTACAAATTGATAATTAACATACAACATCAGAAATATTATCAAAGTATGCCTTTTCAAGTGTTTGCATGCCTTTTGTATTAGCCAAATATCTTGAAAAAAAAATAGGAAATAATGCTACAAAACTCAACAGGGAAAGTGTGCCCATTAATATCATGCTCCCTTACCCATGTGCCCTAACCCTACCCCATTAATACCACGTACCCTAACCCATTAATACCATGTTCCCTGACCCATGTACCCCCTACATTGGTGCTTTAAAAGCAAACCTTTTATGAGCTGCTTTGAAAGAAAAGGTGGAAGGTGTTGAAAAACAAACAGAAAACTCTAAAATCAGTTAGCTGACTGTCAATAAAATGAACACTACACTAAATCTATTACTGTTGGTTACAAGATTAAATCATTGCCTTACTGATGATTTTAGAGAAAGACTACTGGATTCATTATATTAACTAGAGTTTATAATTCAAATATTTGTTTTAAACCTATTTGAAGGTAATTAAAATGTGTAACTAATAAAATACATTAAAAACATGAGATTTTAAATATACACTGTGTACCATTTATGCCCATATTGGCTTTTCACATTTTTCTTATTTTTATATTTTACGAATTAATTACATTTTGTATAAGACACTAATCATTAATGTTAGATTACATTACAGTAGATATCCCATAAAAATAAAACCAATATGTAGTTAAAAAATATCTGAAAACAGATCTTGTTGGGTTATGGTATAATGGGCACACTTACCCCTTTAAGCAGTGGCCACCAAGCCTGAGTTCTACCTTCCTGTGTATAGGGTTAGGGTTAAAGGTTAACCCAAACCCTAACTTCCCTGTGTATAGCTCATCTAATAGTTAATTTCTCAAACTGCTGTTTATGTCAATTGTAATTCATACTGTAATCTCGATTCACTCACCACCCTGCCATTTATGTTAAACTGTAATTTATGTTTTAAATATCAACTGTGAAACTGTGTGCTATGTTTTGTGTAGCATGTCACTGACTCCTATGCACAACTCACTTTACATATGCCCAGTACTGTGTACTGGACTAAATAATTGCACTGTCTACTAATTTTGTATTTGTCCTGTCCTGTATTTATTATTGTTTATTTAATGTTTATTTAATGATATTTTTGCGCTATATTGGACTGTTTGCACTTGTGTAGCATGTTGTCTGTTGCACTGTTGTTTTGTGTTGCACCATGGTCCTGGAGGAACATTGCCTCGTTTTTGCTGTGTACTTGTATATAGCTGAAACGACAATAAAACCTCTTTGAATTTTGAACTTTGAAAGACTGGAATCTACTTTCTTTCTACCCAGGTACATTTGTATTTGGATATACATATTCTACTGTATATTTTGTATAATTTGCTGCTTTATGGAGGCTGTTAACAAAATGTTGTTATACTCACAATGATAATAAAGACTTTGTACCTGCTCTAATAATACCCGGTCCTGTTAATCACTGTCCCAACAACCTGACTGGGAGGATCAGGAACTGAATTCTCCAGGAAGGTAGATATACAGACAGCGGTGCGCACTGGTCTACATGAGACATGATTTCTTACCAGCAACATGATTGGCATACAGTAACTGTTCAAGTATCGCCGTCTTTCCAACAGATGCGAGTCCACACACTACGACCTTACAGCTCTTTCCCATGGTCACCTTTAGTCTTGCACAGTTACACTAACAGAGAGGGAGGAACCGGAGCATCACTTTCAGCCCAAAGTCTGTGAAAAGAAACTGGGGAACTAATCCGAAAAACGCAAAGTGAGAAGGTTTCCCACACCGACTGTGGAACTGGTATTGAAAAATAAAAATCAAAACAATATTAAAGAAATGGTCAACTCTTGTATGACAAACAGGTTTGCAGGAAATTTTGTGGACACTGCGCACAGCGTGTCATTTAAAGAAGAGCTAAACATTGTGTGCTTTTAAGAAATAATAAGCAGGCAAAGCCAGCGCTGTCGGAACACCCATGTTTCTCGAGTTAGGGTTAGGGTTGTCGCCTTTTGTTAACTGGTTTAAACAACACAATCATGATATTGTTATTAGCTGTCTATGTTAGCGGGCTATTCGGGCTTTGGATATAGGTTAGCTAAATTGCTACAGCACATGCAATTGAACAAATACAACATTTGTCTTGATTTCTATAAGAGTCTGTTCAATTGTTACACAAAACGACTCGATCACTATAACGCGATCAGTAGAAAATACAGTTAAAAGTGGCAGATACGAACTACAATCTATGCTCACCGCCGCTGCTTCCTGTTTACATGCCGACGGAAAATCGTCGACGAAAAATGACGCAGAGCAGAAATAGTTCGCCTGGAGCCGGTGGGTTTAAACTAACTCTCGTTCTCCCGCGTTCTACAGAATAAGATCCTGTATTTTCATGTCTCAGACTATCCATAGTTCTTATTTTTATAACTAATTGTTCACCCTTGTGCATGGTATTTTGCTTTCTGTTATCAGTGTATGTGGCAACCAGTTGAATGCTTTATTGTCATGAATTATGCCAATACATATGTGTATTTTGCATTTGACAGTTTTGACTTACTTGACAGAGTAGCATAAGATGGTCAAATATCACAGGTGTTTATTGGGATCATTAAATTATTATATACTTATCTATTGTGTTCCAGAATTAGGTGTATATGTGTTTTTCTCATATTTGTCAAATTTGTGTTAAAATTGTAGCCTGACTGCGCACGAGGACCCCCGACACTACAAGATGGAGCAACCCTCCGCGTGAATCTCCACGCGCACGTCTCTCTCCGCCCCTGGTCGGCAAAATGGCGACTGTGGGGTACGATGCGTCTGCGGATCCGGAGATGGAGTTGCTCAGCGATGAGGAGCTGGAAAGGTAATTTGAAGAGCGACCAAGCGAGTCCAGTCCTAAGCAATTACATAAAGCCACGTTGAGTATGCCAAGGGGCTTTTGTATTCGGTTGACACAGAGTGATCTTCACATATGCGATGACAGACCTCGGAACATTCCGGTGTCTGGCCTGGCTCGCTGTGCTAGCCTAGCCTAGCCAACGGGCTCTGAGCATATGACTTTTCTTTTTCATGTGTGAAACATCCCACATCGTCGCCAGAGCGACTGTCTATTGTTTCCTGCGACTTCATTCTCATCGGTTATTTCAGCTGTCTGTAAGCACTTTAGTGTTTCCCACTGTTTTATTGGACGTATTATTAGCTCTAGCTAGGCTAGCTACAAAACGTACGCGGTTTGCTGGGTAGGGGATGCCAGGAGCAGGGAACTAGCGTTAGGGAGCTAACCTATCTTATCTTGGCTGTGTCCCGGTCTGAGCAACTGTTTGGTGGTTACTTTTATAGCTTTCATTTTCTGTGCATTTATTGTGGCTTTTACCCAGCGTGATACAATCGTTGACCGCATTTTCTCACCTGGGCAGTGGTCAGACACGCACCAAAATCCCGTAATTAGGTTAAAATTAGATTAGAGTTAAATTGAGGTTATCGTTCAAAGACATGGAGCCATATCGCATCTCTGAATAGTCGCGACTTTCTCGGTTGTAACGTTACTTCTATTCTGAAAGACATGCTAGATCATTAGCCTCTCTACACGTCATCGTTTTACGAGCTCTAGCTCGCTATCTTAGCTAGCTAAAGAAGTTTGGTGGGGGGGATTCTATAGCGCTAGAAATCTGAAATCGGAATAAGAATTAAGTGCAATATTTGATCAGTATTTAATCGTCGTGCAAATGACGTCATGCTTTCGCTCCTTCGTTGATTGATTAGCTGTTGGGATATTCTCGTTAGCTGTGTTCATCGCAGCTAGCTAATCTAGGTCCATTACCGAAATGCTCTACAAACCTCGAGAACTTTCTATTGCCAAACGTTTGCAGAGGTGCCCACATGAGAATGTAATGGAATCCACGAGGACGTGACCTCCCTTAGGCGACAGCTGGGTGACGTTTAGTTAGTGGGAAGATCAGGTTCACTTGCAGCGAAATCTGCTGAGAAACGTGATATACCCACGTGACCTTAGATACAAGTCGTGGTCTTGGTGGTGGTTCATGGGCACAGACTACATGTCTTTGGCGTTTACTGGAATGCTTTCACTGTCTGAATTAATACCGCGTTTAATGTTTGTATAGTAACTAAAACTATGCTACCAACATTCATGTTCAGTCACCCAGTTGTATGTTCTTTGATTTGTTACACTTGTCTTCAACCTGCTGACCAAGCACTGAGCAAGACACATGCCCTTGCCAAACCACCACAGCTGCTTTGCTTTGCGTTGTGGCGGACAAGCTAACCAAATTACGCAGTCATGTGTTGTCATGTCATTGCTGAACCTAGGACAGGTTTTATGTTTAGCAGTCATGACTTGGGTAGCTCTCCCCCAAACCCCTCTATACCACCATTAACATGGTGTTTCTTTTTTGCTTACCTGTCTGGAGCCTAATCTGATCAACAGTTTAGCAGAGAGTCTCCACTGTAGCAGGGATTCTCCTCATTCAGTTGCTGGAGTGATGTTGGAATGCAGACTAGAGCACTCAGTCCAGAAGCACATGATCTAGTGAGTTCTGTGTGTTTGGACTCTATGTGCAAATCTGTTCCACACCACCATGATATCTGGCTTCTGCTGTCATTGACTGTGTAAATGTGAAGGGCAGTGAAGATTCCTGATTTCTGATTCCCATTCTGCTTTGTTCTCTGCTTGTCATGTCTGCATGTGTGATGTCTCCAGGGAAGCTGAAGGATACAAAGAGCAGGGCAATGCTCATTACATAAAGAAGGACTACACAGAAGCATTCAGCTACTACTCCAAGGCCATTGGTAACTAGCCCCCTGTATCATGTTCTCTCATTCTTCTCTTCCACTATTGTTTTTCCATATTTTCATATTTGCCAGTACAAACATGCACATGCTGCTGTTTGAAGCTTTCTTCTGTAGCTCACTGCCATGCTGACACATACACTAGCATGGTCTGTAGACAGTTTCAGTTCAGTTTCAAGTTTCACGTACATAGTTATACATGGTATGCAGTGAAATGGTTTTTGTGACAGAGTCAACCTCACATATAGATTTAATGCTGTGTGTGATTGTTTGAGTTAAATTAACCTCTCTTGCTCTCTCTCTCATAAATTCATATATGTTTCACCATGGCAACATCTTGTTTTTGGGACCTTGTTCCGTGTACACCAAAAAGTATAATGGCTGAGTGCTACTTTCCCAACCCTTCTGGTGCTGTTTTCCTGTGATGCTCCTGTGGGATTTTTGCAGGTTTGTCATTGGACAGTTGAGAGTTTTGTTTTCCCTTTACCAGACATGTGCCCAAAGAATGCCAGTTATTACGGCAACCGCGCAGCCACCCTGATGATGCTGAGTCGCTACAGGGAGGCACTGGAGGATTCCCAGCAGGCCGTGCGCCTGGATGACGCCTTCATGAAGGTCAGAGGTCAAAAAGCTAACTTTGACCTTTTGAGCAGTGGTTGCACTTCCATGATAATGTACACTAATAAATTACCCAGCCACAGGGTAGGGTAGTGCGTGCGTGTATATGTGTGTGCACAAGTGTGGTCATTCACTCTCCCTCTAACCCCCAGGGTCACTTACGGGAGGGCAAATGCCACCTGTTGCTTGGCAACGCTATGGCTGCCAGCCGCTGTTTCCAGAAGGTTCTGGAGCTGGAACCCGACAACAGCCAGGCTCAGCAAGAGGTATGGCAACCTATCACAGTGCTGATAATCACACTACACCCAGGCAGCACAAAGAGAACCAAATGCGTAGCCAATCAGGGATTCATGTAGCTGTTAGAATTGGTACCGAATTCAAACTATATTTCATACCAGTTTTTCCACCAAAAAGTGTCTGTCTGTCCGTGTCCTGCAGATGAAGAATGCAGAATCTATTCTGGAGTATGAGCGAATGGCTGAGATCGGCTTTGACAAACGGGACTTCAGAATGGTGGGTGAGCCTTATACTGCAAAGGGCCATTTCTCCAACTCCCATGTGTCTGTGTGTGTGTATCTGTCTGTGTGTGGGTGGGTTTCGTATGGGTTTGTCTGGCTGTGTGTGTGTGTGTGTGTGTGTGTGTGTGTGTGCGCGCGCGCGCGCGCACGCACAAGTGCCTATGTGTGTGTATAGATGCTGTTCTGTATGGATCGAGTGCTGGAGTCAGCGTGTGTGTGTGTGTGTGTGTGTAGGTGGTGTTCTGTATGGATCGGGCACTGGAGTCGGCATCTGCGTGCCACAGGTTTAAGGTGCTGAAAGCAGAGTGCCTGGCATTACTTGGCCGCTACACAGAAGCCCAGTCCGTTGCCAGGTAACCAGATAATGGCATTACAAAATATTTACCTTTATTACTTCGTAGACTGATTAGTATAAGTCAGCTAAAGTAGCCTTTAAAAATGGCCAGACTGACGGCGCCTACAAAACACCTCCTCCTGCAGTGATATCTTGCGCATGGACTCCACGAACGGCGACGCGCTGTATGTGAGGGGCTTATGTCTGTATTATGAGGACTGCATCGACAAGGCTGTGCAGTTTTTCGTTCAGGCACTGCGCATGGCACCCGATCATGAGAAGGCCCGCCTGGCCTGTAGAGTGAGTCGGTACTACTGATCAAATACACACGGTCTCTCTACCCACATCTGTAGTCACATGCTTAGTTATGCTTTCCTGTGTAGCAGGAAGTAATTACTCCCACTCCCGAGGTTGTAATGACTGGAGGACAGCAAGAGCTTAACTTGAATAGTCTAACTCCTCCTTCACTGGTGCTCTGGATACATCTATTTTTATTTATTTTCCATGAGTACAAATGTAGTCAAGAATGGTTTTTCTGTTTTTTGGCTAACTGCAGAATGCCAAAGCACTGAAGGCTAAGAAGGAGGAGGGGAACCAGGCGTTTAAAGAAGGCGGTTTTGAAGAGGCCTATGAGCTCTACTCTGACGCTCTGACCATTGATCCCAACAACATCAAAACCAACGCCAAGCTCTATTGCAACCGAGCCACAGTCGGCTCCAAGGTGAGCCTTTAACCCCACCCCCCCTCCTGCAGGCTTCAGGGTGAGCTGGGGGGAGAGGAAACCCTGACTTGGACGCTCTGCTGACCAGATGACTCTGCGCTATTTTAACCCTATACAGGCACCAGTGAGAACACGCTGGATTACTGGAGTGTGTCCTCATTTGGTGTTCTAGTCTCACACACTGCCAGACACCACTACACTCCACGCTATAGTAGAGGAGGACTGGCACAGCCACGGCATGATGCCTGATGCTCACGCTCACTGCTCCACCATTTCACTGCGAGTTATACTGTGTATGACTATGTATGTGACGAATAAACCAAGCTTGGTTTTGTTCTCTCTCTTGCTGGAGGTTTTAGTCCAGTGTTTGAATTCTGAGCAACATCTTATACTGGAATCAATGATTTTCAGAAGTACATTGGATTGTGGCATGTGTGCAGTTTTAGGACTATAAATCATATCGCATGTAAAAACAGGTTCATGATTAATTCTCCCCCCTCCCCCCCTTATCTTCCAGTTGAAGAAACTAGAGCAGGCCATAGAGGACTGTACAAAGGCCATTAAACTGGATGAGTCCTACATCAAAGCATACTTAAGGAGAGCCCAGTGGTAAGGCACGTGTGTGTGTGCGTGCGCGTGTGTGTACGTGTACGTGTGTGTTCAGGCCACTTGTCTCCATTTGTAACCCTACAGTTTCATGGACACAGAGCAGTATGAGGAAGCTGTGCGGGACTATGAGAAGGTGTACCAGACAGAGAAAACTAAAGGTAAGGGGTAGCGTTAAAGGAATGCCTGCTGGGTGAGGGTTAGTTTACTTGTACAGGTATGAGTTCTGGTAGTGCAGGTCCCAGTGAACTTGCTTGTACAGCACTAAGTTCACGCCTTGCTGCTGTTCTGTTGTCCTTCAGAACACAAGCACCTGCTAAAGGCAGCACAACTGGAGCTGAAGAAGAGCAAAAGGAAAGATTATTATAAAGTTTTAGGGGTGGAAAAAAATGCCACTGAAGATGACATCAAGAAGGCTTATCGCAAACGAGCCCTGATGCACCATCCAGGTAGAATCTCACGTGCAAACAGATCTCATAAATATATTAAACACTACCAACTTGTACTAGGAGGAGGTTCATGTTAAACAGTACCAACTCATGCAGGATGCTGTCTAATACCATCGATGGAATTCCTCCCCCCCCCCCCCCCCCCAGACCGGCACAGTGGAGCAAGTGCAGAGGTGCAGAAGGAGGAGGAGAAGAAGTTTAAGGAAGTGGGTGAGGCCTTCACTGTGCTCTCTGACCCCAAGAAGAAATCACGTTATGACGGCGGCCATGACCTGGAGGATGACGACATGAACATGGGTCTGTCTCACACTCACTCGATGCATTAACATGGGTCTGTCACACACTCACACAGCTGTCTCTCACATCAAATTCAAATGCACGAATACACTAGCCATTCGTTTTTGGGTTGTTCACTTCATTTCAGTAATAAAAGTGTATTGTTCTTATTGTGGTCCTGTTATATAATTATTATATTATAAAATCTTTCAGATTTTGATGCCAACAACATCTTCAAAGCGTTCTTTGGTGGACCAGGTGGATTTAGTTTTGAAGGTTAGACATGCCCTCCAAACCCCACACAGCCCTGGGCTTCATGTACCTTTTGCTTAGATGTCATCAGTTTGTCCTTATGTATACAGCAGTCATAATTGCCATAACTGGCGTAACAAATATTGTAGATTTTCTGTATTGACTTGCTCTTTTTTTTTTTTTTTTTTCTTTCCTGTAGCTTCTGGACCTGGAAACTTCTTCTTCCAGTTTGGCTAACTGGACCTTCTCCAGCATGTATGCAGTAGACCCACACAAACTTAAGACTGCCCTGCCCCTGTCCCACCCCCTACTGCAGTATGATGGACCACTAACCTTCACTTGGACCCTGAGCCCATGCAGTTGACTTGATCTGGTACTATGGCCAGTATGTGATCATTCAAAGCACACTGCACAGCGCTCTGGTCCCCTTTTCTTTTTTTTAAAGTCCTAACCCCCCCCTGCCAATTCATATGGAGCTTTAGTCTGCTTAATTATGTATAAATAATTAATTTAAATGAAAGAATGGTCCTAGTTAAATAATTACCACCATAAAACGGTGACCTTTTTTGTTTTGTTTTGTTTTTTTTATGGTGTGGTCATTGAACCAACATTTTTCAAGACTTTGTTCAGATGTGGTGTACATTTAAGTAAGGTGCTACAGTCCACATCCACCTCTGTCAGGGACTCTTACTCTGTTCAGTACATCAGTGCAGGATTCACACAGGACTCTCCCCTCAGTCTGGCTTCTGAAACTCGACACTTGTCAGCAGGATAAATTTAACAGAATTACTTATCTCCCAATGTTCAAATGTAATAACAGTTTGCAGATTAAGTGAAGTTATTTTTCACCTTTTTCTAAACTGCCCCCATGCTCCCAAGGTATAGATGTGACTACACACGCCTTTCCAACGCCAAATTATACCACTGATGTGAATACACGCTCCTTCCCTCGGGCAAATTATATCATAGAAATTAGTCCCATTTGTTCTTCCGCTGGCTGGGGTTAAACTCGTACTACTGCATACAGAAGCACGGCGAACGGGTGTTCGAGCGCCCCCTCGTGGTTTTCTCCCTCTGCAGGGTTCATATTTCAATGTTGCCATGTACCCGTTGCTGCATTGTACATTTTACTGGAATGTAAAGTGTTTCTTTGTGTTGATGATCAATGACTTTTTAGTTTTTGTTTTGTTTTTTAACTATGAAATAGTCACTTTTTAAAATATCAATATTTATTGTAATTTCACAAGCCAGATGTGAGCCAGTGAGGAGTGCTGTGGTGAAGGTTTGGCCGTACCCCGTGCTTGTGTTCAGGGGAGCGGCGCTGATCCAACCTGATGACGGTTATCTGGAGCAACTAGCTCGAGGCACAATACCGAGTAAAGGACATTCTGGGACGTTTTTGTAAAGTGAAATTACGGAAATTGGCTGCCTGCACAAATGTCTGTCCTGCATGCCACCATAATCAGTCGTTGTTCGGCTACAACCTGAATTCCACTTCAGTTTAATCTTATCGCATAAGATCTTATGGCGCAGTCCATGAACCTCCACATTTGTCTGGCTCATGTTAACCGTCTTCGTTATGGACCGTTTTCAAATAGCCATGTAAATAAAGTTAGCTGTTTTCTCTTTCTCCCCTTCACTTGACTCTGCATGTTTTTCCTGTCCGTTTTTGATGGTTGTGCGCTTGACATTTGTTTTCTAAAGTTTCTGCAGCATTAACTGCAGGTCAAACTGCCTTTGGTGGTCATGTTAACCTCCCTGATCACGTGTTCCGGGTTTTGTGACGTGGTTGCTAGGATACACCAGACGTGCCAGTCCTGCGCAAGTCCTGTCTGCTAGTTAAAAAGCTGGTAATTCAACCTTGTAGTATCCACATTTATGCGAAAATGCCTGATAATGATGGGGGACAAGGTCCGAAAAGTACGTTTTCTACCTACATGGCCGAGGGTGAGCAGCTGTTTCACAAGGGAGAATACGGCAAGGCCACTGAAAGCTACTCCGCGGTGAGAACTCCGTTAAAACCTGACGAGCATTGGTCTCTCACTAACTAGAACAATTCAGTACAAAGTTGAAATCTTTCACATGACTGGTAATTTGCTTTAGAAGGACACGTTCGTTTTAATCGATTGGTTTCTTAGTTGGCAAAATATGTCTGCCTTAGGCTCTGATATTAAAGCCAGACGACAAGAATTGCTTGGTTGCCAGATCCAAGTGCTACGTGAAGCTGGGAGAGTCCGCGAAGGCGCTAAAGGACGCAGACGCATCACTCAAAGAGGACGGGGTTTTTTTCAAGGTGTGCTCCCCACCTGCGAGACAGACCAGTTATCAAAGTTACACCTGTCATTAGGGTCACATGTAAAGCTAAACACTAAAATGACATGCTATTAGTTTTACCTCTTAACTACTATACCTATATTGACATAAATGTTTAGTCTTTATAAAAATTGTGAGATTGTTCTGCCTAAGGCAAGTGTGTATATATGTGTATATATATATACACACATATAATATATATATATATATATATATATATATATATATATATATATATATATTAGATAGATAATAAAATTAACTTTGTCAAATAGAAAGTATCAAAATTAAAGATCTAACTAAACCAGGAACTAAAATGTTAGTGCTAAGAGTTCAAATTAAACATGTAAAGTGTTGAGATAAACAATGAAAATATAAGAAATTAAAAGAAATAAAACTGCTGTGTAGTAGTGTTGATAAAAGGTTAAAGTGCAGGGTTTAAGTTGAAAGCCTGGTCTAATAAATGGTTTAGTTCAGATTTAAACATGTCTAGTGTCTGAGAGCTACTAATGTTCCATTTAAAAATGGCGATGTTGGTGCTTGCTTTCAGTGTGCTGTCAGACATGATTAGTTTTAGAGTATTTTCGTGTCCCCAGGAACATGAGAAGTAACTGATAGCAGGAAAGGTAGCCTTCAAGAGAACATTCTATATTATTTAATGAGTCCATGTCAAATTTTGCTGAGTAGGCAGAGATGCATGAAGGGTTTGTTCTCGTGACATCAGGGAGACTGTGGTTTCAAAACCGGCTGATTGTGCATCTTATGTTCCATGTGCAGACTCAAAGTGTGTGTTGAATAGTGTATTTTGAAAAGTTATCAATATTTACACATTACTTACATTTTTTAATTTCAATATAGCGAGGGACGTTCAGTTTTCTGTGATTGGGTTGTTTTAATGCAGCTGTACTATGTTGATATTTTAAGTTGTTGATTGTAAAAGCCAGATAGTCATTTTTAGAAGATCTGTTTTAGTGATGGCTGTCAGAATGTAATGTCAGTTCAGCCAAAGTGTTCTTTAAGAATCACCTTTAGGGTTCTTTAAGGTTTAATAGACTCTCCTCTCACACAGGGCCTGCATCAGAAGGCAGAGGCCCTCTACACCATGGGGGACTTTGAGTTTGCTCTGGTCTTTTACCACAGAGGCCACAGGCTGAGACCAGAATTGCAGGACTTCAGGCTGGGCATTCAAAAGGCTCAGGAAGCTATCAACAACTGTGTGGGCAGTGAGTGCTAATGCACAATGCACTCTTACAAAGTTCGGCCACAACCACAGGGGAATGTCACACTCGCATATGATAATGCAATATCTTAGAAAGTCAAAAACTAGTAGCATTGTTTGTTGACAAGGAACCCATGCTTGTGGTGTGTCCAGGTGCACAGTGAATAAAATGCTAATAATAAAAACACATCATTCCGTTCAGTCGTGGCTCAGGCCTGTTGCTAACTCTGCCTGCTCTCGCACTCTCTCTCTCTCTCTCTCTCTCTCTCTCTCTCTCTCTCTCTCGCTAGGTCCCTCATCTGTTAAACTGGAGAATAAGAGCGCGCTCTCCTTTGTCCATAAAGTCGAGGACGTAAGTCTGTTGCCTCTACCTCACATTTCCAAGCCCTGTGATAACCTCACTTGTGATAATTACCACATGCAGTATAAACTACGCATTAGTTATCATGATGAACAGCATTATAGAAATAAAATTTAAGCTAAAAATGCCATTTTTTGACAGTTTCACGTGGTTGCATTTCAAATGTGCCTGTTTGTTTTTTATCTGTCAGCTGAAAATGGCTCAACAAAAATATTTGGTGCATCCACTAAAGAAGGTGCAGAGAAAGCAAGACCAGGAGATGCCCAAAAATGAGAGAACAGCCAAGCAGTTACTGAGTGAGCTGTATGCTGACAAAGAGTATCTGGAGAAACTGCTAAAAGATGAAGGTGGGTGAGTGTGTGTTTGTAGCTAACATTTCTGTGCCTTGAGTTGCTGTTTGTGTGTATAATTAATTATTTCCTTCTCACACAGATCTCATCAAGGGTAAGACGCGTAGTGGTGAGCATCTGCAGGAGCTGATCTTCACCTGCATTTCGTATCTGGACACACGGACGGAGTTCTGGAGGCAGCAGAAGCCGATCTACGCCCGCCAGCATGACCGACAGCTGCAGCATCGGCAGTGGAGCCACCACCATCTGCCCTCTGACCCCACCTGCAACGTCCTCAGGAACCTGGAGAAGATCAATGCTGGTGAGGCGCCGTGGTGCAAGGCAGAGGCCTTTGGCGCTGTGGTGCGAGGCAGAGGCCATATTTCGTGCCTAAAGGTCTAGCAAGTAATTTTTTCAGGCTTCAGGACTTGTCACATTTATCGCAGTTAGTATCTAAGTCAATCAGTGGTTTGTGTTTGTGCATATGCACATGTTTGTATTTGCGTGTGTGTGTGTGAGCGTGTGCACATGCATGTGGTTGTTTGCTTTGCAGCACTTAATGCCGGAAATGCAGAGAGCAGCTTGAAGAAGGCACGTGAGGTCCTGAAGAATGTACAGGGCTGGTCTGAGGACGTCCTGCCCAACAGGACTGAAGTGCTGGGGCATCTCTACAGCTGCCTTGGTAACACTGCCATGGGTACACAACTCTTACTTACACAGCTGGAGAAAACAAACATGAACTAAAACATGATTACAAGATTCTCCTGCATTATGTCTGTTAGAAGATCAGTAGTTAAACCGTATCTTTTGAGTGTTGAGGTATTGTACATGGTGAGTGTTCAGACACCATCTCTGCTCTGTGCTCAGGTAATGCCTTGATGGATCTGGGAGACATGGACAAGGCCTTGGACAACCATCTGAAGGACCTGGAGCTGGCCAAGCAAGGGCAAGTGTCAGGACAGCTCAGAGTAGCTGCATGTGCGGGAGGGGCATATTCTTGCTTACAGCAGGTTAAAGATATCAGGATAATGTTTGCTTTTTGTTTGTTTGCTTTTAACAGTAAATTGATGGACAGTAAGTCAAGGGCTCTGGACAACATTGGTCGAGTGTATGCACGTACTGGCAAATTCCAACAAGCCATAGAAGCGTGAGTGTGGCTTTATTCATCTCATTATTATGCAGAGTATATGCATACAGTCATTTTACTGTTATAACCGTGTGCGTGTAGTTGGGAGGAGAAGGTGTGTCTGTTGCGCAGTGGGCTGGAGAAAGCCTGGCTGTTCCATGAGATCGGCCGCTGTTACCTGGAGCTGAAGCAGTACGTGGAGGCCAGAGACTACGGCACTCAGTCGCTCGGTGCTGCCAGTGACATCTGTGATGAGAAATGGCAACTCAATGCAAGTGTGCTGGTGGCACAGGCTGAGTGTGAGTCCACCAGAAGAGAAAACCAAAAATTGTGTGCTTAAGGCCTGAATCAGCACTGGGCTCAGAAGAAAAGTTGTACAGACAACTTTGACTGTACTGGTAGAGGAAAAGTTAAATATACATATTGCAAACTTCAGTGGATGCAGTAGTGTTCAAATTTTCCTGGTGTAATAAATCTTTTAGAATATTTAGAATGATTTTATGTTTAGAAATAAAGCAGTAATACTATATCTCACCTATAACCGTACAGACATCAGTAGCAGTATTCAGAAATGAGTGGTTTTAAAGTCTTCAGTATAAGTAACACATTGATCTGAATTTGAGATTTTCAAGAATTTTTTAAAATGATTTTTCAGCATTAGATGTGCTTTAAACATGGGTTTTAGAACATGGGTTCTCTTTCTCTCTCTCTCTCTCTCTCTCTCTCTCTCTCAGTGAAGCTGGGGAACTTTAAGACCAGTGTGCTCCTCTTCGAGAAGGCGCTGGACCTGGCTAAGGAGGACACTGCTGCCAGAGATGCTATCCAGAAGGTCACACTAATGTTGTGTTAACCCTAACCCAGAAGGTCACACAGATGTTACGTTAACCCTCACCCTCCTCCCTCATGTGTCCCAGTTCTCTCTGTCTTTCATGCTTGACATTTGTAATAACACTATTCATGTTAAATTAGACTCATCAGGTTTCTGAATTCCCTAGAGTTTAATCATGACTACATGCGAGTGTTTCTCAGCTTGTGAAACAACACACCAGCATATTAGAGAAAAATGATGTTTGTTTGGAAGAGACGGGATCTGAAAGATGTCAAGGTTTACATGAGTGACTATGGTGTTTAGTCCATGACACAATCGTGGTCATACTGAGAACACTTGACCAGCACCGTGTTACAGGAATGACAAGAAAAATCAACAGTGATTTTTCACAATGATTTTTTTCTTTTCACAGTGATTCAGGATAAGCGTGAAGATTAGGCTTATGATAAACAGCTAAATTACTTCTGAAACATTTCTACACAGTTCTACATGACCAGTTTACTTTGATCATAATAACTGAGATCAGTTTGATCAAAGGACCAAACAATAATCAAAATTTGATCATTGACAAGTAAATGGACTTCTCATTTTTTGTTTTAGGTGGTGGTGAAGAACTAAAACACATAATACTGACTAAATGTGTATTGTGACCTCCTGATTTTAGTATTAGGCTGACTAGTCCTGGATCATAAAACATTTTTTAAAAACTTTATTTTATTACGTTTAACGTAGCTTCCTGATATCCTTTGATCCGTCTAAGTGAATCTTGACTCTGTCCTGGCAGGTGCTAAGTGAGACGAGGCAGTTGGCAGCACTGTGAGAGGAGCCTGGATGAGCTGAGTTGCCCCACACCCTGTTGAGTCTGGACTAAGGCATCTTCAGTCCTGTTCAATGTCTTGGCCCTGGCCTGTGAAATAAAGCCTGTATGGAGACACAGAGGTGGATCTGGTTCAGGAGGTGGTGGTGCTGAGAACTGCTGGAGTTTCAATGTGTGGTCTGATTTACATTTATTAATAAGAAAGAATGGGTGGAGCAGTGCTCTCATGCTACGCTGACTGTGTGAAGGTGGCATAATGACTCAGCACAGCGTCTTGTGGAGGTTTTAGTGTCAAGGGCCGGGTATTTCACAGCAATGTGATGCCAATGGCAATCCCTTACTGACTGTGGTAGTGGCTGGGAACTGACTAAATGCTGTTCTAACCCCCGCGCTATTCCAGGAGAGGGTCAGGCTGTGCTAGGTGAGCGTGTTAGGACAGGACATGACTGCAACTAGGTCACCAATGCCTAGCAACAGGACAATGTCCATTTTTGTTCTTGCTACTGCTTAATCACTCTTAAAATAAAAAAAAAAAATACATTTTACATTTACTGCACACACTTTTGCCAATATTAGGCTTGTGATTACAATATATTGAAAAAATGCTTCATTGAACAATTTTAAAAGTGCCTCAGAAGGCCTAGTATTTATTGGTAGTAATCTGGATTAAATTCAGGGTACTCAAATACCAAGATGTACAAAGAATGATTATGTAACTGTTACACAACATCAAATACCAGCGGCTGCGGGAAGGCCGTTTCAGCGTTTCCCCGTTCGTCCCAGAGAACTCAGACACCCTAGTTAAGGTTTTCTCGCTCGTGTTGTTGGTACCTCATAGTCCTAATGCTCGACACATTACCTAATACACTCATGGTTTTTTTTCAACACCGATAACTTAATTACTCTGAGAATTTTTCAATTTGAATTATGCAAGGTCTAGATTTAAACTCAGAAAGGCCTCAGTATGTGAGATTACACCACTGAAGTCAATCGTAACAACTGCAAGACTGACAAGACCTGACTGGTGTTCTGTAGATTGTGTAACAAATCTGTTGACTCGCTCCAATACACACGTCCATGTGGGAAAAAAGATTCAACTCGAAGAGCAACGGGGCTACCGATGAACCCGAATCCTTAAAGTCACACACGCTTAACTCCTGAACAGCTGATTTAATAGACATCCGCGAGGTAAATGCGGCCGCTTTACTTCAACTCCTGAAAATGTGAATAACATTCATGAAAACACTAAATAATAATTAAGAACCGTTATTTGATTAATTGGAGGTGTAGTTCCTCAACGGATAAGTTCACGGAGGCGGCCCCAGACGTTACGTAGCTGCTGAACATAAAGCCAAGCGCCTCCCTTAGTTGAGTGGGCGTGTCTCGTTTGCTGAACATCCTCACGGGCCCCTCGTGCACTAGCACGCTCAAGAGTCGTGGTTTCCGCTTCTTCCGTGTACTTGTCGGGCAGGCGGGGATCTCTTCGCAGGACTCGAGGCGAACAAGCAGGACTGTTCGGTGCTGCAGAGCCAGTGGACGCGACGCGCTACTTTCCCGTTAGGGTGAGACGCCGCTCTTCCTCGGTTATATGCGTGTGCGCCGTTACTGGGCGTCTGCTGAACTTAATTTCCTCTTTTGGACACGTTTGTATGTTCTCGTGCCCGTTCCGTTGGTACTGAAATGTGGTAGCTTGAAGAAATACGTCACTTCAGACACAAAAGCTAAAAAGCTAGTGAACGTTTTTGGCGTGTACTGTTAAACGCAGCGCGGTCCGTGGCATTGCCACGCTGAGTTGTTTTGTCTGGCAGCCCAGACGGGAACAGCCACTCCCCAAATCTCCAAAGCTGCTTTCATTGTTTCGCCTAAACATGTATTCCTCGTAATTCCTGTATTCGCTCGAGCTTCCTGTGCTTTCATGCTTTAAATGTTGCCATCAGCTGCCAACATTTTGACTCTTTCATAAACTAGACCAATAGAGATAATTAGTCGTTTAGCTGTGTAATCTTGTGTAAAATTCAGCAACTCCATTTAGTTGTACCGTTGTAACGTTGGCTTTTTATTGAAGGGACCAAATATGTTTGTTTTCTGAAAGTCTGTCTTTCCTTTGTCCGAGATCCTGTGGTGTATCCGAGTGTAATTTGGCCATACAGCGGCCCAAACGAGCTGCAGGTGTTGCTCCCTGAGGCCTGCTTGGGCCGGTAGCGCACGCCCAGTCTTGTGTTCACGGTAAAATTAACTTCTAGTAGAATTTGCTACAGCGTTGTGGTTTTTAAAATAGTTTTTTTGCGTAAGCTTTGTTAGGCAGACCCTCTGTCTGAAATGTATAGAGGTGCCGTATTTTACTGTGAATACAGCCGATACGAGTTCGCTGCGTGTCTATATAAAGGAAATTTAGCGCGAACAGACTGAATATTGAAGAAGAGGAACATTTAGTCATCTGATCTGTTCTGCGTACACGCACGGCAACGTTTACTGGAAATTTTCGCAACACTTAAAGTACAAGTGGATCTGACTGGCTGTAAAACCTAATCCACAGAATAACGGCACCCGTTTCTGAACGACTATATTAAAGAGCATTTCATTCGCATTCACCTTCTGCGCTGTCCTCACGGAGGGTCGGTGCAAGGGTTGGATTGGAGACGTCTGACCGTCGGGGGCAGTCTGGCATAATCACGTAAGAATGGCTGGGTGGTTCCGCAAATTTCAGATCCCTTGTTTGAGTTCCGCTGCATCCTCTAAAAGAGGAGTTGAGGCCCCTTTCAGAAACAGTTTTTGTTTCCTTCACTTGCATGAATCCCTACTAAAACGTACAAATCTAATGTCCTCCGGGGTACATTTTGACACTTCCTGATTTGAGATTCACAGATTGAATAAATGTTTTGGGGTAAGTTTATCCAGTCAATGACAAGCACTTGGAGAATTAAATTGTGAATTAAACTCCTGAAGCCTTTATGAATGTTCAGTGAAGCCACATGCAGGTCTGTACAGTAGCACCGTTTAATGAGCTATACGCCACACCACCAGCCCTTATAATGGAGTGAAGGCAAAAGATGAGTTGTGCTGGTGAATGTGGATGTAACTGTAGAGCAGGCTTGTGCTGGGAGCTTTCACATGCAGGGATGTGGTTTGTGTATGGAGACTGGACCCAGAATGGAAAACTGCTTCTAGGGAACCAATGACGAGTTTTTGTTTGGTAGAGACAGGCTGGTGTTGAGGAATGGAAGCTGATCAGAATCAGGAAGTGCCAGCAGCTGAGACCCAAGCGGCAGAGATGGAGTCACCTGCTCACGAACAGCCTGCGTGTGATGAGGTGGCAGAACCAGCCTCCCAGCCAGAGTTCGAGACGAAGGAGCCAGCAACAAAAGCCCCCGAGCCCGAGGCCATGAAGGAAGCGCCGGGTGCGGAGCTGACTCAAGTGGAAGTGTCCTCCGAGACGCCTGCCAAGAAGCTGGAAGCAGGTGTAGCGGACGGAGCCCAGGAGGAGCCTTCTGGGAAAACACCTGAGGGTGAAGTAGAGCCTGAGAAGCAATTGGAAGGTACAGACAAGCCAGAGCAAAAGGTTGAGGCCACTGCTGACAGTGCAGCAACACCTACAGAAGCTGCAAAAGAGGCAGAGCCAGCAGCAAAAGCCCTGGAGGCGGAGCTAGAAAAGCCATCTGAGGCTGAGGAGGTTAAAGCAGAGATCCCCAAAGAGGCGGCGCTGCAACCCAAAGAGGCGGAGCTGCCGCTGTTCTTCGGCTGGTTCCTGCTTTCTGAGGTTGAGGAGAAGATAAAATGCTCTACCATGGAGTTCCTTAAGACTCTGGACACTATGGAGGCCTTCAAGAAACACCTCAGTGAATGTGAGTAGAGGGTGAGGCTGTCGCTGTTTCTGTAGACTTTCTTTAGGCCTTTAAATAACCACTTTTTTTTTTTTTAATAAAGTTACTGGGGAAGCTGAGAAAGAGGTGGATCTGGAGCAGTACTTTCAAACCAAAACGCCACTCCACTGCACCTCAAAGTTCTGTGACTACGGAAAAGCAGAGGGATCAAAGGAGTACGCGGAGCAGCAGGTTAGTTTCTGTGAAGGTCATTCTGAAGGATCTTGTGAGATTATTTTACGCCTGTTAACTACCTGAATAACTTTAGTTTTGTATGTAGTCACGTCGTTGTCTCGAGCAGAAGTGCAGCATGGCAGTTACACTGACCTAGGTCATCTTATTTTGATAGTTTTGACTTCTATACCTTGGTGTGGTGTTCAGAACAATTTTCAGAGCAACCAACTGATGTAGACAGTAAGGAGAGTTGAGAATATTTGCCTGGATGAGTCATGGTATAATTGACATGACTGAAAAAAAAAACGGCACAGCAATTGTTAGTAACTTTGAATGCCAGAATTATATTGGCAGAGGTGGGTAATGGCTATTTGCACTTGAAGGATTTTCTAAAATATTTGTACTTTTTGTACTGGTTTTTTTTTTTTTCTTCTTTTTTTCTTCTTTTTTTTTTCTTTTTTTCCCTAAAATATTTAAGTGTGAATTGACTTGATTTTCAGGTGTAGACAAGTCCTCATGTATTTAAAGCTTGATCTCTTGGTTGTAGAGATGGGCACTTCCTGTGCTGCTGAATACAGTTTGTAAAGAGATGCTGCACTGATTCTGTACGTCACATAGCACATGAAACTTTGAGACTGTCTAGGCTGGTTTTTGTTGTACGATTCACTTGAAATGTGTAGCTTTTCTGTGCAGCCTGACTTATGCAAAACTGAAGCGTCTCTCCACTCCTGTGCAGGTGGTTAAAGATGCGTGCGATGGTGCGTCAGAGCTGGCTGTCGTCGGCCTCATGGTCACACCTCGCACGTTTGGTGCGCGCGTGTTACTAACCCCTGAGCAGCTCCAGCTGTGGCCCCCAGGTGTGGACAAAGAGGGGGTCCCTGCCTCTGCCCTTCCCAGCATCGAGGCTCTCCCAACGGGCAGCCGAGCCCATGTGACCCTGGGCTGCGCTGCGGGAGTGGAAGCTGTCCAGACCGGCCTGGACCTGCTGGAGGTGCTGGCTCTGAAGCAGGCTGAGCACCAGCCCGCCGCCGAGGCCGAGCTGGACGCAGGCACGCTTTCATACCTGGGTGAAGGCCGCTGGTACCTGGAGCTGCAGGAGGCCATCGTGTGTGATGCCACCTTCTCCAGCTTCTCTGAGGACGAGCGCCCCACTGGACCTGCCAAGAAAGAGAGCGGAGAGAAGAAGAAGAAGCCAAAGTGCTCCATTCTGTGAGGGGGGGCAGAGATTTCTGTAGGGTTATGCCACGTGTGTGTGTGTGTGTGTCCGTGCGTGCGTGCGCGCTCCAGCTTTAGTGTATGTGTAGGATTAGGTGTGGGCAAACTGGTACCACAGGCTCTGCCTGAGGTGGCAAGCTACCTGTTAGCCTCTCTTTAGCAGGGGTTAGGTTTTGGGGGTTTAGGCTAACCCTTCCAGCCCCTCTCTTTAGCATGTGTTGGGGTTAGGGGTTAGGATATGGCCCCTCTCTTTAGCAGGTGCCTTTCACTAGGATTAGGGTTTACCCGAACACTCTGACTAGGGGCTGGGGTTTACCCGAGCTCTTTCACTAGGTGCCACGAGTGCTAAGGATTTCCACTCTGCCTTAAGGTCACATCACCCCCCTGTAGGTCATGGGTTACTCTGCTAGCTCACTCACTCTTGACCACTGCACTCTCTGTCTACATGCGCTCACTCAGTTTTT
Organism: Electrophorus electricus; assembly: GCF_041902795.1. Lineage (NCBI taxonomy): Eukaryota > Metazoa > Chordata > Actinopteri > Gymnotiformes > Gymnotidae > Electrophorus > Electrophorus electricus. Next base: position 82,118 of record NW_027658437.1, read on the forward strand.
CCAGTACTCAGTGTGGTGTCGGATTGCTTCTTTGAATGTTTTACTGTGTATGAACAGGTACACGTTTTCTTGTCACCACTTTATTGCGTTTTTGAGCTGACTGGAGAGGGTGCCGTTAGATTGTAGAACCAGGCAGTATTGGTGCCAAACTGGCATGAATACATATTCTTCCGGTTCAGTTCAAAAACTGAGCCTAGCATTGCTCGTGTTGTGTGCGTGCTTGCATGTGCACACATTTGGAGTGTGCAGGTTTCTCCTCTCTTTGCAGTAGAAAAGTGACATTTGTGATTAACTTCAGCAAGACCATGTGGTTCAGTGGCTTATAAATTGTGCTTTTCTTGTAACTTCATTGTGAAGTTCATAGTTTCATTGTGAAGCTTTTTCAACACTTTTGCATTAAAACATTGTTACTCTTCTGTATATCAAGCATATCTGTTTTGAATGAAACTGTGAAATGTCTTTCCTAAATCTCCTGTGGTGTCTTTCACCCCATGGGACACTCAATGTTGTCCAACTGCGCTAAGCCTCTTACCCTTCAGTCTGCACCACCTGACCTGGCCCTGTTGTACTGTCTCCAGCGCTGAGTTGTGCTTTCAGATTTCTCTCTTGACAGAATCTACACTCTACTGTGGACACTTTCAGCTTTCCTCTACAGTGTGGTGCTAGGAGGCAGAACCCTTGTTTCTGTAGAGTTGGGGTCAACCCAACCCTTCTGTAGGCCTCTGAGGTTCTGGATTTTTGCACTTTGTTTTTGTTTTTTGTACACCTAATAATAAATTTGCTTGGCTCTGAACTGCTTGTTGTGTTTTTAGTTCCCGAAAGTTGGTGGTGGCCAGTCCACTTCCTCATTTTGGCCTTCTTTCAGCTTTGTGTCTTTCAAGGACAGCGTGTAATCATTTATCTCAAATGGTGTTTCACCACACTGAGCCTCTCGATTGCGTCATGGGCCTCTTGTTGGCTTTTTCATGGTAACCCCATGCAGGGCTGTACTTTTATGCATGTGTGGTACTTAAATTGGCTCTTGATTTAAGAGTAGTATCACTGCATCATTTTAACTGGGCTAGGCAGCAAATGAATGGTTGGTATATCAAGAGCTTTTAAAAAGTTGAGTATATGTAGTAAATGTAAACTACTGATTCTGCCACATGGTGGTGTTAATTACTCCCCAGTGGTCCAAGTGTTTAAGGTATTTTAAATGTATTTATATTTTGTATTTAGCTGATGCTTTTATCCAAAGTGACTTACAATTATCTCCAAGTACAACTTAAGTAATTGAGGGTTAAGGGTCTTGCTCAGGGGCCCAACAGTGGAAACTTGGCAGTGGTGGGGTTGAACCAGTGAACTATTCATTAAAATGTTCATTATTTTAGTGAATAAGTGAATTACTTGCTTAATTTAGTTTATTGTACACTGTGGTCTGGAATGCAAAATATGGGGAGGGATTTCATCTACAAAAGCTAAATTTAATTGGTGTTGATTAGGTTTATTTTTCCCACAATGTTCCTAACATACTCTCACATAAATCTAAGGAAGCTTGCATCAGTGTGGGCTTAGTGGCTTCAGTTCACTTCTAGTAGGCTCTGCTCATAAAGCCTGATTTGATCTTTCTGAGTTGCTGTCTGCCTGTTGGGCAGACAACAGTGTGTGTTAAATATAATAAATATTTTTCAAAGGTGCAATTAGTGTGTTTATATTAACTGGATTTACCAAGATAAATACTGTTTTTCGTTCCTTAGAGAAGGAAGAACGCACGTGTATATAATTTATAGTTTAGGTGGGCGTGGTAGAATTGCAGACTTAACAGAATTTGATCCGCAGTGCCCAGAGGTCTGTGGGAACATTTAGACTTGATGCACTTTTTTTTTATTAAAAGCCAGCTGACTCGCAGCCTTTGGCTGCAGTTCTCAGACTGCATTAAGTAATGACATGAGCTGGACAGAGGGACAGGCTGAACATTAGCAAGCACAGTGGCGCACTTTAACGGACCAGAGGAAGATCTGACCTATCTAGCATAGAGGATTTTCCACTATAAGTAAAAGGCTTGTCTTGATGAAACAATCTTTAAAAGTCTTTCAACGACGATATAAATATTTGGGTACTCTCTATAAATTACCCAATGCTATTTAAAAAATCTTTACATTATGCAGAGTACTTAAATTATTACTGCATATGTTGTTTCATCGGAATCTGAGATTTTGCGCAAGAACTATAATTTTTTGTTAATCTAATTGTACTGATCATGGGAAAAGAGCCCGTGCGTTTTGATTGAGAAAGTGATACTGATTTTGATTGCTGTCTGTCAACGGTGAGATGGTTAGAAGCATTTTAGGTTTAAGAAACCGCTACTTTCAATAATCCGTTGAGTAGCAGTTGTTGGCTTATACTCGACATTTTATTAATTATCCAAGTTCATGCTACATTATAAACATTAACAAGAAGGTGTCCGTTCCGTCAATATAAAGCAATCTTATTTATACATCAGGATGCATTGGTGGCATTAGCCAATCAAAATCTAATCTAAACAATAATCCAGAGTACGAAGGGGGGAACTGAGTGGTCTGAATCAAAAGAAGCCCATTGGACAGAACAGGCCAATCAGAGTAAAGACAGATCAGTCCATCGTCAGACATAAAGAAGGAAATGAACGCAACGCACGCAGTCAGGACAGGTCAGAGCGCAGCTGCTGTTCTTCTTGTCATATTTAGTAAAAATAAATCGCTATTGTCAAAAGAAGAATCGTGCTTTCCTAATTTATACAGAAGGGGTAAGTAAAGACTTATTGTATTACAACTTGTCTTTGCAAATGCGTGTTAGAGGGAATTAAAAAAAATCATAACACAACTTTTTTTAACCACCTGAAGACTATATATGCTGCAGCTATTTTATATTTACATTTACCTTAAAGTATAGCCTATCGGGGCTAGTCTTCCGTTAGATTAGAATACATAAATTGTACATAAAGTGTGAACCAGATAGTTTTCTGGTTTTAATCTAATATACTTATGCCAACGAATCTCTTTTCCTTACTCTTACTAATAAGGCAGGTCCCTGTAGTCTTGGATTCATGTTGCCGTATTTCATGCGTAAATACAATATATTACAATATATTTAAACAATAAACAAGGAGCTCACTCCAGACATGACCCTGTATATCAAAGACGAAACGGGCCTCGCGTATCGGGGTCTAATGGATGAGACTGCTGTAGTGTGTACGCGGCTCTGTGACCATTCATCCATTTGCAGTGAGATTGTGTCTCGCAGTATGTCTCAGTACAGCGTTATCAACAATCGTTTATCTTTTTTTTTATGTTTTGCATGTTAAGATCCTGTTCTAATTTATCGCTGCTGCTGGAGGGTGTGACTGTTGACCAGCTAGTTTTCTTGTACTCTCTCGCGCTCTCTCCGCCTCATGGCGTAATTTAAATGATGAACTGCAGATACGTCGCTGCTGCTGTTCTGTAAATCAGTAAATTGGCCTGGTCACAGATGAGCTTGCGTCTCCTTTCCTTGGAATGATTTCTCTTTTAGGCAAGACGCTTTGGGAGGTGTGGAGACCAGAGGCTGCATGAACGTGTCTTGTTGGCTGGCTGATGTATTTGCTCGGGTTAGAAGGAAGGGGACGTTTGAGATGTTTTGTACATCTGGCCATATGTTCATAGGTTATTTTAAAGGTACTTTGATTACACATGGAGATGTTGTTATTGCATCCACTGCCATGAATAAAATGGCTCTGGTCTTTAGATTAGATTTGGTTTAGATTTGTTTTTTTAGATTAGATTTTATGTGGATTTGATGGTAACAGATTTTCTTGTGGACTCTGGGTTTTTCACACACTCTGCTAGTACCAAGGGGAAAACCAATGCAGCTGGACCTGAAATTGGCCTCTTCTGCAGTTAGTCTGGTGTGTTCACACACACACACACACACACACACACACACACACACACACACACACACACTGGACTAGTGTTTTAGTGCTTCCTCATTATGACTGGTTGGACTCGTGTGCATGTGACCTTTTAAGATGTCAAGCCTGTTGTTGAATGGTATTAAAGCTCGAGTTTCATGCATCTGAAACGCTCCATGTGTCTGCCTTGTCAGTTAAATACCTGAATCGGTGCAGTTTTTTTTGTTCTAATGCACTGTTTTCGATGGGTCCATTCCCAGGAGAGATCAGTGATGTAAGGGTCATGGAGATGACCTCACTGGTTGTTTACTGCACACACTGACAGCCCTCTCTTTGCCTGTGATGTTAACAGAGGGTGGGCTGTCTGTCCCACAGCTTCTTGTGAGGAGGAATGCTTCTGTAGGCACTTTCAGCCTTGGCAGCTAGAGGGCAGTGTGCAGCTTTAAAGCCTTAGCTTGGCCTCCTGAGTTTTACAGGTATTTCCAATGCCAAATGTAAAACTGTCAGGGAGGCTGTAACATGTTGTACTATGGTGGTGCTTCAAAGCCATTTTGGAATGTGATGTAAGGAACATGGTTGAGCAGATGCAGTTTAAGTTTCCCAAAAGCATCACAACAGCAAGGGTCAGTGTAGTCGTGTGGACCTCACTGTGGATTTAAATTTTTTTTTTTTTAAGTGAGCTGAGCACCACCAGTGCAATTTTGTGAAGGCACATGTTACTCCTCGGTGGTCAGACCGACTAACCGGGAATGTAGTGCCTGATTGCACCTTGCAAACTCAGTCAGGCACTGCTGAGACACTAGTCTCCTGCTGAGCAAACACTCACATGCTAATCAGTAGCAGGGGGGATTGGTTTGGGTTGACATGGGGGGTGACGCAGGGGAGGGGTATTGGGCTACTGGAAGGCAAGTCAGTTGCACTGTCTTTGTCCGTGTGTGCATGAGACCTGTGTAAAGCCTTATGTCCTTTTGTTATTAATGTATTTGAACCTTATTCTGACACAGAACCTGTTGCTTTCTCCATCTCTCTAGAGCTCTGTGTAAGCTATTAGCATGTCAGCAAAGGCAATCTCTGAGCAGACAGGGAAAGAGTTCCTCTACAAGTATATCTGTACCACGGCCGTTGTACAGAACCGTTTCCGCTATGCTAATGTCACTGCGGCCACAGACTGGGGCCAGCTTGTCCAGGATCATCCATGGCTCCTGACTGAGGTAGGTGTGATGGGGTGGGGGTGGGGGGTTTAGGGAATCTCAAGTCTCTTTGCCATCATGCAGAATGTGGGTGTTCAGCTACCCTTAGCCCTAGCACATAAACTGGCACGTACATAGTCATACATGGTATAACTCGCAGTGAAATGGTTTTGAATGGTCTGTCCAAACTGAGGAAAGAAACAGGTGTGCATAAGGATGGATATATATTTGTTTGTTATATATACACAACAATGTATATATGGATGTACGTGTATGTACACAATGTACAATTCCAGTTTACAAATTTACAGATTGTCACGTGGTGGTGGTGGTGGTCCCCACAGTTTCAGTTGCTCTGATTCAGGGCCTGAATGGCCTGTAGGAAGAAGCTCCTCTTCAGTCTCTCTGTCTTGGTCTTCAGGGAGCGAAAGTACTTCCCTGACCTCAGAGAGGAGAGCCTATTGTTGGGATGGGTGGGGTCCTTCACAATCCTCCTGGCCTTGGTCTGGCACCGCTTGTAATAGATGCTCTGCAGGTTAGGAAGTTTGTATGAGTGATGCACTCTGCTGAATGCACCACCCTCTGGAGTGCTTGTCTGTCCTGCTTGGTGCTATTCCAAAACCAGACTGTGATGTTCCCCATGAGGATGCTCTCGATAGTGCAGTTGTAGAAGTTCCGCAGTACCTTGGAGGGCAGTCTGAAGTCTCTTGGGCATCTGAGGTGGTAAAGACGCTGACGAGCCTTCTTTGCCAGGGAGTTGGTGTGGTGGGACCAGGACAGGTCCTCTGAGATGTGAACTCCAAGGTATCTGAAACTGTCTGCTCTCTCCATTGTGGTTCCATTGATCCTCACAGGTTGATAGTGCCACTCCTGCTTCTTGCTGCAGTCCACAATCAGCTCCTTTGTCTTGCTGACATTTTCCAGGTGTTTTAATCTCCTCCAGGTAGGCCCTCTCATCGTTGCCCGAGATCAGGCCCATGACGACGGTATCATCAGCAAACTTGACAATGATGGTGGAGCTGGAAGTAGCTGTGCAGTCATAGGTGTACAGTGAGTAGAGCAGGGGGCTTAGGACACAACCCTGAGGAGGTCTAGTGCTGAGGGTGAGGGGTGTGCAACTGTCTCATCCACCATACTGATTGTGGTCTGTCTGTTAGGAAGTTGGAGATCCAGTCGCACAGGGATGTATGCAGTCCTAGAGCTTCCAACTTAGTAGTGAGTAGGGAGGGGATGATGGTGTTAAATGCTGAACTGTAGTCGACAAACAGCATTTTAACATAATTACCCCTCCCTTTGTCCAGGTGGGTCAGTGTGGTGTGGAGTAGATGTGCAATTGCGTCATCAGTGGAGTGGTTGTGGCAGTATGCAAACTGCAGTGGGTCCATGGAGGCTGGCAGTGAAGATGTGATGAAGTCTCTGACTAGCTTTTTTCAAAGCACTTCATCATGACTGATGTGAGGGTGACAGGGCGGTAGTCATTGAGGCCAGAGGGTTGAGGTTTCTTTGGGACGGGGATGATGGTGAATCGCTTGAAGCTGGATGGGAGCGTCAGGGAGAGATTGAAGGTGTTGGTGAATCCCGGGGCTAACTGGTCTGTGCAGGCTTTGAGGGCTCTCCCGCAGATACCGTCTGGTCCTGCCACCTTCCTAGTAATCACTCTTTTAAACACTCTCCCCACGTCACTCTCCGTGATGAGAGGGCGCTGTTCTATGGTGGGCTCTGTAAATGCGCCATTGGCTGCACCGATAGCACCATTAGCGTTGTTAGCACTAGTGCTGTTAGCATTAGCGCTGCTAGATGTAGCCTCGAAGCAAGCGAAGAATGTTCGCCAGAGACTCATCCGCACTCATCAGTCCAGAGGGTAGGCGCTTGTAGTTGTCCGTAGTCCCTGCCACAGGGATCTAGAGCCACTCTGCTGGAACTGTGACTCTAGTTTCCTCCCGTAGCGCCACTTCACCTCCCTCATCGCCCTGCGCACTCCATATGACTTGTACTCGTCCATGTTCCCGCTGATGATCCCCGCGTTGTAGGCAGCAGTGCGAGAGTTCAGAGCTTTGCGGATGGTTTTGTCCACCCAGGGCTTCTGGTTGGGAAACGTCTTGATGGTGGCTCTTGGAATCGTATCATCCACCAGTTTCCCAGTAAACCCTACCCTACTACTGCCTCTGTAAACTTGCTGACATCAGTGCTGTGCCGGAACATGTCCCAGTCCATGTCATCCAGCGCGTGATTTCCCTCTGAACTGGAGCTTCCCGTTTCAGCCTTTGTTTATATTTTGGCATGAGGACGTTGGCGGCATGGTCTGACCTACCAAACGGTGGATGAGCTAGTGCCTTATAGCTGTCCTTGTATGGGGTGTAGCAGTGGTTGAGTGTCCCATTTCCCCAGGTGGGGAAGGCTATGTGCTGGTAAAGGTTTGGCACTGCACATTTGAGGTTAGCGCTGTTGAAATCCCCAACCATGATAAGTACAGCGTCCTGGTGTTGTGCCTGAAATTGTGTGAGAGCCTCATGAAGTTCCCACAGTGCAGTGTCCATGTTGACCTGGGGTGGGATGTACACGGTGTTGACGATGACCGAGGTGAACTCCCAAGGAAAGTGGGAAGGACGAAACTTGAGGGTCGAGCAGCTCCAGATTGGGTGAGCAGGAGCGGGTGAGAGTAACATTGGCATTGTTGCACCAGCTGTTGTTTACCATCGCACACTCCACCGCCTCTCGACTTGGCCAAACTGTCATCCTGTCCATGCGGTGAACCAAGAAGAACTCGGCCAGCTGGATAGCGTGGCTCGGTACAGCTGGGTTCAGCCACGACTCGGTGAAGCAGAGGAGGTTGCAGTCCCGAATGTTCCTCTGGAATTTTAACCTGACCCAGAGGTCATCAAGCTTGTTGTCCAGAGACTGAACATTGGCTAGCAGGATGCTAGATAGGGGAGCTCGGTGTGCCCGCGCCCTCAGCAGGATCTCCATCGGCCATCATATTTTGTCCCATAAGGGCAATTGTAGGCTTCTTTTCTCCATTCTTCTCTTTGTGTAGCTATTTGTACTGATGTCCTTTTTCAAGGCCATCAAGCATCAATTCAGAACCTTTTTGTTTCTCAGGCAATCCTGGGACATGATGGAGGCAAGATGTCAGGGTTGGCAGTCCTTAGTGCCCAGCACAGAAACATGAGCTAAGTAAAGGTAGCAGAGATTACTCTCATCTCCATTAATCACTGAGCTGCAGAGATGGCTCCACTCAGTATGCCTCTAAAAACACTCCTAACCAAGCTGGTGGGTAATCGTATTAGGTCTGACTCACCCATGCGCTCATGCTTGCTTCAAGGGGGAAAAATGAGGGAAGGATCAGTCAGGACATCTGATGGCATGTTGTTCATATCTATGCCATTGCTTGTGTTCATATAAGTTTTGAGTTCATCTTTTGTGTGACTTAAGAATTTTTTTACTTGAAAAACTCAACAGTTTTAGACCCTGGATAGTGATTTTAGGTCTATTTGGAGTCTGCCGACTGGCGTGTAGCACCTAAAGGGGACAGAGCAACTCTCTAAGCATACAGAGCATGAAATAGTGGTGGATATCTCCCCTTCAGTTTGAAAATCTGTATTTCACATCTTATTCAGATGTTATTGAATTTACATTTACAGCATTTAGCAGATGCTCCTATCCAGAGCGACTTACAAAAGTGCTTTGTCATTTCCTCATAGAACACATCTTAGCCGATAAAGTAGGTTAGAGTCCAATATACCAATGAACTAGAATACTGTAGACATACAGGGATCAATGCTGATGCCTAGAAGTACAAAATGCATAAGCTCCATCTTGCACAATGAAAATTGCAATAAACAATAAATATTAAAGTTTGTTAGTCAACATCATTGTAATAAACAATACCCTACAAGTACTAGTTTCAGTTGGTCAACATAGGAGCAGGGTCAGTGGTCATTTAAATATTCCACAAATAGCTGGGTCTTCAGTCTGCATTTGGACTGCAAGGGACTGTGCTCTCTGGACAGCCAGAGGAAGTCCATCTGGGAGCCAGGACAGAGAATAGATTCCATGCTTGTCTCCATTAGCCCTGAAACATGGTATTTCAAGCCGAGCAGTACTTGAGGTTTGAAGTACTTGAGGTACAGATCAGGCTTTGACCACTGACATCATATTTGGAGGGGCTGGTCCATTTTTGGCTTTGTAGGAAAGCATCAAGGTTTTAAATTGGATGCGTGCAGCTACTGGAAGCCAGTGAAGGGATCGCGTGCGTGCGTAAATTTAATTAAATGGGTACACCCGAGAGAGTGAATTTACCTTTTTGTGTTTGTTGCAGACTTATTCTACTTTTTCTACATGAATTTCAAGTTACATAAGTCTTTCATCAACTGAAGATTTATTATTCTCAGGTGTAAATAAATTATATGCTCAAATCTATTTCAGATATTTTACACAAATTAAATGACAATTCCTCCATGAGGGTTGGGGTTTCATCCTTGAGGGTGATTTTAATTGGGCCTGGCTTTCAAGGACTTCAGCTTGTTTTAAGAAACTGTGTGAAATTAATTAATGAAGCTCATTAAAGAAAAAATGCAATGAGGCAAATTCCTAAAGCACATAATCTGCCTTTTTTGTAATGCAGTTTGAATCTCTTTTACATCACTGCAAAGTATACCATTTAAAGTGTATTTGTTATAATTGTCATTACAGACTGACCACGTATAAGTATATTTGTCATCTATGGATATATGTGATGAGAGAGCTTAACATGAAGCTTGGAATTAAATCTAGTTTTATTTTAAATGCTAAACTCACATGCTATTTCCTGCATGTTTGTGTGATGTATATGCATGCGTCATCCTCCATTATACAGAGATTTGATTCATCTGAGATATAAAGTGATACTGCATTTGTTTTAGTACTTGCCACCCACAGGTTGACAGATCTGGGGAAAATTGCTAATTTTTTTTTATTATGCACCCTGGACATGGAATAACTAGCAGTAAAATTTAAAACTAGATGTACTTACATTTTTCAGTGGATATAAATGTATCATAATGTGGTTGACTTGCGTTTGTTTTCTTGAGAGGCCTTTGAGTTTCATTAGCTGTTGTATTTTGTATGTTTCATTTTAACAGGCACAGCTGCCTTCATGGCCAGGTGTCTCATGTAAAATTGGGGGGGGGGGGGAGAATGGGATAAGATCAATGGGGGGAAAAAATGGGATATAAGATCAATGTTCTCTCTCCCAGCCCTGCCCCGCCCCTTCCTCCTTCATTACCCTACTTCCTTCTCCCCTTGTCAGTGGTGCTATTATTACTACTTGGTACTGAATGATTTATGGGGTTTCAGAGTTTGTTTAGTTTCAGAAAGTAAAAGTCCAAGCCAAGGGTCAAGGATTTTTTTTTCCACAGACCTGGCCTTGCTAATTAAGCCAGCAGATGGAGTTAACATCTGCAATAATTAATTCTATCTCATAGTAGGGACATTTTATAAGCCTGTGCAGTTGTGAGTACAAGATATGTTTTCTTTCCACAGCGATTGGTTGTGAAGCCAGATCAGCTGATCAAGCGCAGGGGGAAGCTGGGATTGGTGGGTGTGGATCTTGACTTGCAGGGTGTCAAGGAGTGGCTCAAACCCCGCCTTATGAAGGAGACTTTGGTAAGGTGACATGCACACACGTACACGTCTTTTATTTATATAGCAGGAAAAAAAAAAAAAAGATGCCTCACACCCTGACACTAAATCAGGAAACCACATGGCATTTAGCTGCAAATAACATTCTGAAGAATCAGAATGTCTGAACATCCCTCTGACTTCACTTTATGCTCATATGTGCATTCTTGTGCATGTATGGTTGTGACTGTTTGTTTTAGCCCAATATTTTGATACCCACCCCCTTTGTTGCATTGCTGTTATGAAATGGCTCTAGATTGGCTCCTCTCTCTGGAGGCACTTAAAGGACGAAGGCTTCGGGTTCTGTGCACATTTAATTTCACTTGTTTCTCTCGCACTACTCTGAAATCACCTTTTCATTCTGCATTGCCCTGTTGATTTATAGCCGGAGCCATGTGCATGTTGGGATGGCTGTCCAATTGTTTCCCTTTTTCCTCTGAGCACTGAGGCTTTTGGGTTTCCTCTGTAACACTCTAGATTAAATGCATTTGCCATGAATGAAGGACAAAGCCATTTGTTGACACCCAGTGATATATTGTCATAATGTCACCTTTGCTCACACACCCACTCATCCTCATACACACTGAAGCTGCATTTGTTCATCTACACTGATTATTGCTACTGCTTCAGCAGCTATGAGAGTGGCTGCTGCCTTATTGTGCTGTTCACCTTTTTCCTTTTCTTGCTTGTTGCTGTGCTTAAGTTTGCGTTCAGGATGCTCAAGGACACATTACAGTACAAGAGCAACTTGGTGGGTAAATGAAAATATAATTAGAAATTAAGAGATGGCAAGAGTTACAGTAGGATAATGGCAGGACAAAGCACAACTATGAAAAAATAAATTGAGGCAATGATGAGAAGGTTTACAGATTAGGAAAAGCAATCTGAACTTTTTAAATGTTTTTGAAGGTGGATAGTGATGAGCAGAGACTAAGGTGTAAGGGGATGGAGTTCCATAGCTGGGCCTGCGACACTAAAAGCTTCATCACCATATGTGAGTAGTTTGTCAGGAGCAACAGGGAGCAAATAAGCATCATCAGACCGAAGTGACCGTGAGGGATTGTGTCTGGACAACAGAGTAGAGAGGGAAACATGAGCCAGACCGTGTAAAGCTTTAAAAACCAGGAGTAAGATTTTAGACTGTATGTGATAATGGACCGGGAGCCAGTGTAGTTTTTTTTGTTTGTTTGTTTACTTGGGTTGTGTTCCCCATGATCTGGTGTGCATGATGACTCTTGCCGCTGAATTCTGTACGTATTGGAGCTTCTTAAGCAGACTAGCAGGGTGCCCAACCGGAGTTGCATTAGTCTGGATTGGATGTAATAAAAGCATGAATTGGAGTTCAGCTACTGAATCAGGGAGTGAAGGTGTAAGAAGGCAATTTTGGTGATAATGTGGGCCTCCAGTCTATGATGTCACAGAGGCTATGGAGTCATAAAGGACGTGATAACCCACTCTATCCTGGGTTTCGTCCAATATTCTTGAGAGTGGAAGGAGATGCTGTGAGTGGCTTCATATTTATTACTATTAGGTTTGAGAAAGTTCAAAGCCATCCAGTTTTTAATGTGAACCAGGGACCTGATCAGTGAGTCAGGGGGCAGTGTATCACGGGGCTTGGTGCAGATGTAAACTTGGACATCTGCATAACTGTGAAACTGAAGACCATGCAGTCAGATATCACCAAGTGGAAGCAAGTAGATTATGAAAGGGAGGCCAAGAACTGAACCCCAAGGGACACCATGAGCGAGAGCAGAAGTATCTGACCTGAAGCTGCCAAGAGTTGTTGCCTGTCGGTGAGATGACCTACACCAAGCTATTGTGACACCAGTACAGGACTATAGCCTATGCAACAATCTGTCATGACAGACTGTATCGAATTCCACAGTAAGATCTAGGAGGACCAATCCTTGATTGAGGTGATGAGTGGGCAAAGTGAAGGCTGGCAAGCTTTAACCAGAGGAGCAGGCAGAGGGTGTAAAATACAAGTAGTTGCTTTAGAGCCAATGATGATCCTGGTTATAAAACTCTCACTGACCTGCTGAAAAGAGGAAAGGTGGTTAACAGGAGGGCAGGACAGAGTGAGATCAAAGGGGCCAGCAGAAGTGAGAATTTGAGTAAATGTTGTTAACCTTTTCATTGAAGAAAGTTTAAAAAAGAAAATCATTACAGATGACAGTTGAAGGGGTTAAAGGGAAATTACAAGCAAGGTGCAGCAACTTTAATTGTAGCAACAGCAACTGCTTATTAATTGAATTACTGCAAAAGTTGGCAATATTGGTGGAGTGGATGTCAGCCTTGTCTTAGAACTAACAGTCAAGGGAATAATGGACAAAGTACATCTAGCAATTCAGACAGCTCATTGAAAAACGGTAAAGGAACTAGATTTAGGTGGGCAATAGACCAATAAGATTAGTAAGGGCTTTGAGCCCGATATTTTCAAAATGAGGCATTCAGTGGAAGTTGTTGGGTGAATGAACAGTAAATAAGGTGAACTTTGTGTTCATGTGCACTGAAGAAATGGACAGGCATGACAGATCATTCAGTAGTTCTAGGGAGTTGCAGCAGTGATGAGTGGTCAATTGACCGCTGGGCAGTAGAGCAATGATTTAGGCTCCATTTACGAGGGATGCATTCAGGTCTGGGAGTGATTACGGTTCACAAAAGGTAAAGGACACAAGCCGCAGTGCATGTAGCATGGACAAATATCCAAGGTTGACAGTTAAAAAACACTACAGGAGGAAGCCTGTAGTACCTGTCTTTCAGCTGAAGCACTTCAGGAACAGCATGGGAAATTGCCACGTTGAGTAGTGAAAACGCTTCAGAGACGCTAATAATCCCATGACGAATGTCACTGATAAATCCCAGGATGCACATTGCAGCCACTGCAGCTAAAAGCTGATTAGTGAAGCACAGCCACAAACACCCGGACACAGTTAGATAAACCATGTTATCCTACAGATCACTGCCACCAGCAACACAGTTTTAATCAAACCAAATTTATTTATATAGTGTAATGATTCCCATCAGAACAAGTATGAGGCAGAATGAGCGTGCGGGGGGGCAGTTTATTAACAAGGGAAAGAATCACAAAGGACAAAATGAACAGGGGCAAGGGGAAGACCCTGAGTTAGAACCCTTGAACTAGACAAACGAAAAGCACAGGTGACAACAATACAACTAGAGGAATTGAAACAGGACAGAATGAGCATGACTTACCAAAATAACCCGACAACCTAGAGGACAAAACCAAGGCTTAAAATTACTAAAACAATCATGCCTTAAACGGACTCAGGTGAACACAAGAACAGGGAGAACCAAAGCATGGACTGGAATGGCGGGGCAGACGAGGCGCAGTGAAAACGAAACTATGGACTGGAATAAGAGAGTGCAGGAAAGCATGACAACAGGGACGCCAGGAGGGTGGCCATTCATGACACATGGCACTTTTTAAAACAGTTGTCACAAGGCAGCTTTACAAAGGTCCGAGTCCAAGCTCCCAGTGAGCAAGCCAAGGATGACTGGCAAGGAAACTCCCTAGAGGAAGAAACCTTGTGAGGAACCAAGACTCCAAGCCTATCCTCCTCTGGCCAACAATGGACATTACAATGTAACAATATTAGCAATAAGGAGCAGAGTAAGCAGTGAAAGAGAGAAAAATTAAGTAAATAATAATAAAAATGATGAAATAAGCAATCCAATGCCAAGTCTGGTTTTGTGTGTGTTTGATCGTGTGATCCTGCATGAGAATGTCCGTCATGGGTAACAGAAGTAGTTGGCTGGGGTGGAGGTGTGGGGGCTGCATCAGGGCATGGTGGGAGGACCCATGGCAGCTGAGATGGGTTGAGGCTCAGTCATGTCATCAGGGGCAGGTGAACATCAGCAGAAGGAGAGAATAGCTTATTAGGCATGTCCAGTTACAAGGGTGTGTAAATTGGTGAACTATAATGTCCAAAGCTGGACTCTGGCAGTTTTATCTACTCCTTAGGACAAGGAGCGAGTAGAAACTTACTCAGATGAAGTAGGTTAATGCCAGACAGGAAGATGAAAAGGGAAAGCTCCTGTTAGGCTGTTCCAGCATGAATGCAACAGGTAGCATTGCAGCAGGCAGCAACACACAGCAGTGTAGTCATATAAAGTTGTAGTTAGTGAAGCTCAACCAGTATACCACAACAAAGTGAGGCTTGATTCGATAGACAAACCAGGATCCGTCAAAAACGCGAAGACATGAAGATGAAAAATGGAACTCGGAGACTCTGCAACCACACACACCTCTCATCCTTCCTTGTTACCATGTTTGTGTTTTTTTGGAAATTCAAAGAAGATTCTAGGTAACTGCAGTGTACTACTGTAAGAGGTGTAGAGATATTCAAAATTATAGACAGAGTTTCCAGAGAAACAGAACATTTCAAACAGAGGTTTTTTTATCAGCTGTGCAAGCAGTGGTTGGTCCCTCACAGTGAGACATGCACCACAGCAGTGATGCTTGAGATGCTTGGCTACAAGATGAACATCAAGGTGCATCATCTGTGGAGAGGGGGTTGAGGAGAAGTTAGCCAGCAACCTGAGCAGTTAGCCAGCAACCTGAGCTGCAGAAAGGTGTGAAATGAAGGATGCGCATTGCACATTACAAGTACAAGAAGCTGTCCATACCTGATGCCTTGGAGACTGCCAAGCAAAGATTAACAGCTCTCTGGCTGCCCACCTGAAGAGGTATGCAAGAGAATTAGAAACCAGTAGAATAACAGGATGTTCTCCCACTTTCAGTGGCAGGATAACATGAGAACAGACCCACAAAGGTTGGAGACAATAATGGAAAAGCATATGAGAGAAAGGAACATCACAACAACATTGCCCGGTGGCTAAGAGCAGACCACTGCAACCTTACAAAAGAGGGTCCAGTAACCATCACGCTAGCAGACGTCCAAGAAAGAGTCCCAAGTATGAAGAGCTGCACAGCTCCAGGCACTGACATGGTCCATGTCTACTGGCTGAAGAAGCTAAAGACACTCCACGAACACCTAGAAGTGCAAAAGAACCAGCTGCTAATGGATATCCCTGAATTGTTAACGGAAGGCCAGACATTCCTGATACTGAAGGACCTACAAAGAGTGAGACAAGTCCTGAGAAGTCAGCTGAATGGGGAGAACAAGATCCAAGCTATCAACAGCTATCAGGACCGACATTCTTACCAGTCATCAGATATGTCAATGCCTACACTGAAACAACTAAGGTCCAGGAATACACCAGGATAATGGCACCAAGTGATGAATTGCTCAGTAAGCACCTCAGACACCAGAAACCCGAGGAGGATGGAAATGAGGAGGAACAGGAACCATCATGGGAGGATAAAACCCTCCATGGTACGTACCATTGGCAAATAGTGGAAATGGGTGATATGGAGAATTCCTACCAATGGCTGGAAAAGGCTGGACTGAAAGACAGCACAGAGGCACCAATCATGGAAGCATAGAAACAGGCTCTGAATACGAGATCAATAGAGGTTGGGATCTACCACACCAGACAGGAGCCCAGATGCAGGCTGTGCAAAGATGCGCCTGAGAGAATCCAGCACATAACAGCGGGTTGCAAGATGCTAGCAGGCAGAGCATACATGGAACACCATAACCAAGTGGCTAGTATGGAATACAGAAACATCTATGCCGAGTACGGGCAGGACATTCCAAGGTCTAAGTGGGATACACCTCCAAAGGTGATGGAAAATGACAATGCTAAGATTCTGTGGGACTTCCCAGTACAGACAAACGTGGTAATGGCCAACCTACTGGATATAATAGTGGTGGAAAACCACCGAAGAGGGCAATCCTGAGTGATGGCAAGGACCAAGGAACATGAGATGCTTAAGAAATACCAAGGGCTGAAGGCAGAGAGAGAAGATATGGAAGGTGAAGGCAAGAGTGATGCCCATGTTAATAAAAGCACTAGGGGCTGTGACCCCAAACTAGGATACTGACTCCAACAGATGCCAGAACAACATCCGAGATCTCAAACAAGTATTAATTTGCCTGATTACACAAAATGCTGAAACTTGTCTATGAACTGGCCTCAGAAAAAGGGATAGGATGGATCCCGATTAAAAAAAAAATGGATACAGATTAAAAAAAAAATTGTTTTCTTTTCTTTTGTTTTAAAACAGCTGTTTGGCTTTTTAGCGTTGATAACACAATGTATTCTGTGAAACTTAAACTCTTTAAATGAGAAATGTAATTTCTTGTGAGGTAGTTGAGGCTGAAGAGGTATTTAGCTGTTGGGGTACTTTTGGTTGAATGGTTTTAGCCTATATTTATGTTTACATTTATGGCATTTAGCAGATGCTCTTATTTAGAACAACTTACAAAAGTACTTTATCATTTACTCATAGAATACATCCTAGCAAGTAGAGTAGGTTATAGTCCAATGAACTAGAATACTGTAGAAATACAGGGATCAATGCTGATGCCTAGAGTACAAAATACATAAGATCTAACTTGGACAATGGTAAGTGCAATAAACAATAAGTACTAGAGTTTGTTAGACAACGTCAGTGTAATAAACAATACCCTACAATAACTAATAGTTTAGTTAGTCAATATAGGAGCAGGGTCAGTGGTCATTTAAATATTCCACAAATAGATGGGTCTTCAGTCTGCGTTTGAAGACTGCAAGGGACTCTGCTGTCTGGCCAGCAGGCAGAAGTTCATTTTAGTGTTAAACACATGCCCAATCTATCATATTTTCTTGTGTTTCCTTCTGTTCTTTTCTATGTGCATCACTTTGGTTGGTTTTTGTAATTGTAAATGTGCTCTATAAACTTGTGCTTTCTGGTGCCTGAACCATGGCTTTGTTCGAAATGGTCAACTACATACTATTAATACATAGTGCACTCGTTGTATACTGCATACTGCACTCACTATATACAGTATACTGGTGCCTGTAGTAGTATGTAGTAGGCTATTTATAATATATCCCATGTTTTCTTGTTGCAGGTGGGAAAGGCAAAAGGTTTTCTGAAGAACTTCCTCATAGAGCCATTTGTTCCCCACAAACAAGTAAAGAGCTGCATTACTCTCCATAGGGAATTTGGAGTGAGCTTTTAAGAACACAGACTTGATCTTTAACAAAACAGCCTGGTTCTGTTTTAAAATATGCAAACTAGAGCAAAGCTTGTCCCTTCCTATATAGACTTAAGTCACTATAATGCATATTTAGTAAAGCTATGCTGGGGTCACAGCAAGTTGTAAATAATGCAATAATTGCAAATGTTTTCCATTAAATGAGGAGTCAACCATCTTTTTTTACCATTTTAAGAGCTGATTGTGTAATTTCCTGATGTGTGTGTGTGTGTGTGTGTGTGTGTGTGTCTGTGTGCCCATCTGTCCCTGTTACACAGGAGGAGGAGTTTTATGTGTGTATCTACGCGGCACGTGAGGGTGACTACTTGCTGTTCCATCATGAGGGAGGGGTGGATGTGGGTGATGTTGACTCCAAAGCTCAGAAGCTCTTGGTGGGCGTGAATGAGAAGCTTCACCCTGATCCCATCAGGCAGAAACTCCTCAGCCATGCCCCTGCTGCCAAGAAGGAGTAAGTGAGAGTGAAGACCTGACTGACTCAGACTGTGACCCTAGGCATTAGGAAAGAGACAGATGGGACTGAGTGAGGGAAATTGATTCTGTGGTATAAGGGTGAAAAAACTGAAGTCTGATATCAAATGGTAAAAACCAATGTTTCTGTGAAGTCAGATATCAGACATAGCTTTCTGTGCTGTGGAATTTGTTGGTCTAGTGAATAGATAATGAAAAGACATTGAAGATTCACTGTTGTGGTGTGTAAATCTGGGTTTGAAAGGACAAGCAGTAATGACTAAGGGTTTGGATAAGTGGATTGGGGTTTGGGTTAATGGATTGGGGTTTGGGATAATGACTAAGGCAAAATAAAGGGGAACAGTAGGAGGCAGGAGGGAGAGAATTTTATTCTGTATTGGATGACCCCCCTTCTTCCCCAACCCAGTGTTTGATGGGTGTTTCTCTCCTTCTGTAATGGATGACCCTTCTCTCACCCCTAACCCAGTGTTAATGATGAGTGTTTCTCTCTCCCTCCCTCTCTGTATCCTCATTCATCCTTGCATTATTATTACTATCCATTATTAATGGGTTGAATAACACTGGCCAAAATTCATGCCCCCTCCCCTTTTTCTTCATTGCTCCATTTTTTTTCTTTCTTCCTTATTTTTTCATCTTTTTCATTCATCTCTGCACATACCTTTTTCTAATTTGTTATATACTTTAGTAGGTCTGCAAAGTGTTGGATCTCTAATTGCTGAATAAGATGCAATACTTGTGCACTACAAAAGTGAGTGCAGATGTAATTAACCTCAATATGCCAACTTGCAGATCACCTCACAAAATTTCCGGGTTTTATTCCAATTTTTTCTATTAAGACGATTTTTTAAATTCTTTGTTGTCTTTTACCATTCTGCTGTGTGGGCTTGGACCCCGGCAGATTGATTGACCACCTCAGTGACCAATGTAAACGGCCAGTTAGTCAGTGGCATGGGCAGGAAATTGGATCATATCAACACAGTTTTACTTCTCTGAACCTATAGGGGTGAAAGGCTGTTGGGTCTTGGTCAACAGCGAAATCCATACCGTGTTTAAATGGAGGCGAATCAAATTCTCTAAATCAGAGGATGCCACAGTTCATACTTTAAGAACGTATTTGGAGCAGTAGTGTGTGTGTGTGTGTGTGTGTGTGTGTGTGTGTGTGTGTGTGTGTGTGTGTGTGTGTGTGTGTGTGTGTGTGTGTGTTATGCAGCATGCTGAGTAGCTTCTTGATGGGCTTATTTAACCTTTATGAAGATTTGTACTTCACCTACCTGGAAATCAACCCTCTGGGTGAGTAACCAGCTTCATCTCCCTCCAATTGCATCTCCAGCCCCTCTCTGTCTGGGGCCATGTCTCTTGTTGCTATCTTGTTGCCATTGTGTGCCCCCCCCCCCCCTTTTGAGTCTTGGTTCCTCTCAAGGTTTCTTCCTCGTGCTTTAGAGAGTTATTCCTTGCCACTGTCGCCCTTGGCTTGCTCAGTGGGGGCTGGGACTTGGACATTTGTAAAGCTGCTTTGTCAATGACTGTTGTAAAAAGCGCTGTATAAATAAATTTGACTTGTGGCTGTACCTTTTAAGCAAAATTAAAACTTGCTGTTGCTTTGCGTTATACAAACCAAGAGTACATAAACTGTGTTTGTGATGTGTACAGGAACTCTTTTAATGAGTTCCTATTGAAATGAATTAATAAACTTAGATGTCAGTGAACAAACAAAATAAACACAGTATGTTCTACTTCTGAGAGAAATTTTGATTTGTATTGCTAAGAGGGATATTACTGAATTATTTGTGTGTGTGTGTGTGTGTGTGATTTGGCATCAGGTTTTGCTGCATGGCATCTGTTTCCTTCACTACCTTTGATCTTTAAGAACATGTGCATAACCAAATAAGTCTTCATCATCTACGGTTAGGGTTTGCTAGCCCTAGTCTTGATCATCCACGGTTAGGGTTCGCTAGCATTTGTCATCTCTCCTTGTATAGTTCTTAGACATATGCACTCCACACCCAGCATTTATGAACTATGACTCACGTGGAATTATAGGTTGTGTGGGGTTTTTTTAAACAGATTTTGGAATAATTTTGAGGCAGTTTGACTACCTGTCTTAATTTGGACAGTAATGTTTGTATCCATATAAGATGTAGGTGTGAAAAATGCAAAATATTGTAGATTACTGAAAAGGTGAAATGTTTGTGTCAGTGGTGAGTCAGGATGAAGTGTATGTGTTGGACATGGCTGCTAAGATCGACGCTACAGCTGATTACCTGTGTAAGGCCAAGTGGGGTGATGTGGAGTTCCCTCCTCCCTTTGGCAGAGAGGCCTACCCTGAGGTGAGTCTCTCACACTCTCTCTCTCTCACACACACGCACACACACACACGTATGTACGTACGTGTGCACACACCTCCCTGCAAGCAAAAAGCATAAAACTCATAATATAACTAAAGAAAATTGGTTGCCCATCTCTGTAAGGAAATCTGTTTTTTAGATTTAATTAAGTCACACCTCATGTTGGACAAAAACATCACCAGTGGTAGGTTAGTTGCTTTTCTGAATGATTGTTGTGAGGCGCTGAAAGTAGAGTTTGAGTTTCAGTTTACACAAACATGTGCATGCACACTCGCTCTCGCGCATGCACACACACTCGCGCATGCACACACACACTTGTGCACACACGGAAGGCCTTACATGCCCATTGTGATGGATGAAATGAATTGTTAAGTTCACAGAAGCCTTTGATTGGCTGAGCTGTCTGACTGTGCATCTGCCATTTGCTGTTTAAAGGGGGTGGTTAATGGTATGCTTTGTTGTTTATATTTGTAAGTATTCACTTGCTATTTTTAAACCAACAAATTATTATTGTCATCCTTTGTAATCTGCAAAGCACTATTTCAGCTTCAGTTCTGAAACCCCTTTTTGCCACCTTTTGATTGGTTAATTGTTTAAGCCTTTTTGAAAAATGGGACTCTAGTCCTGTGAATGTTTGTGTATTACAGGGTTATGCAGAACATATTGAGTAACAATATCACAGTTGATTTTTAGAACTTGCTGTAGTTGCTGCAATACGTGTAAACATACAACTGTTTGTAAATGTCTCAGGCCTAATTATCATTTCCTGCTTCTTCTCAGAAGAATATAGAGGTGACCTGTGTTATGAGTTTCCTATTTTCAAAAGGAAATTGATCAAAAGTGGAAAAATAGCCACCCTTTCTGTTTCATGTAGTACACTGGTGTGTATATATAAGTGTTTTATGCACTATATACTGGTATATATTGGTTACCAATCAGAAAATGCATTGATCAGCAAATCTGACTTTACTACTAAACTGCCAACTGATGTGTATGAATGTTAATTGCAACATCCCAACAGGAAGCTTACATAGCAGATTTAGATGCCAAGAGTGGAGCTAGTCTGAAACTCACTCTCCTCAACCCTCATGGGCGCATCTGGACCATGGTAGCAGGAGGTGGGGCTTCAGTTGTGTACAGGTACGGAGCTGATCAGTTTCCCTTCCTTTGCCTATTACCCAGCATGTCCTTCAGTAATAAACTGAGTTACTTACACAGCATGAATGTATGTGGTCTCAGTATTGATTGATTCTTCACTCAACAATCTAGCCAAACAGCTGTTTTTTAAAACAAAACAAAACAAATTGATTGTTCACTGAACAAAACAGAATATTGAGTTGCAATGTAACTATCCTTTGTCTCTTGTTTAGTAATAAAAAAAAAACTTTGTACACATGGTGGTTAAGGGTAGGTTATATTTGGTTTGTCTCAGTGCGTTGTGCATTGGTTTCATTGATGATACGGCACCAATATTGCATTGTGTATGACTGCTACTGCTCATTAGCTAGGGGAACTCTGCCATAGCCAACCACGGCCAACAGAGCAGCATGTGGACTAAAGCTGCCATCCTATCTCGATCGATCTGTCGTATGATGGAGCTCGACAGTGTGGCACGGTTAATTAGACCTCTGTGTGCAGCTGTTGGTCCTCACAAGGGAACCTTCTTGGTTGTAAACAAAGTCAGCGCTTTATATTAATGTGTTCCCTTGGGTGCATTGAGAGTTAACTGGCAAGAAAACCATCTGTGGGTGTTGGTGTGGGGATGTGTTTTTGTGAGTGGCAGTGGAATGGGGGAATTTGGATTATTGTGTATTTATTTTAAGTGCGTCCTTATTTTCTCTCTCCATAGTGACACAATCTGTGACCTGGGCGGAGTCAATGATCTGGCCAATTATGGGGAATATTCGGGAGCTCCCAGCGAGCAGCAGACGTATGACTATGCTAAGACCATCCTGTCCCTCATGACCCGAGAGAAACACCCTGATGGTATATTTTCGCTTTCAGCACTGTGTCTTTATGTTGGAGAGAAGTCCAACCTTCAAACGCTGCATGAAAGACATTTACTTGCACAGAATAGCCAACTACATTTGTCTAAGAAAATGGAACTAAGATGTGTAGATGAACTGTAGAAAATGGTTCCTGTATAATCTTGTTTGCCTGCACCCCAGTATTTAACTGACTTAACTACACTATGGAATGTTCTATTTGTGATCACACACACACACACACACACACACACACACACACACACGTTTCATGCCTTAAAACCAACCAACCAAAACATTGCCAGGCTTTCAAAAGCAGACAGTGCTGTTCTTGTTGTGCAGCAGAGATACAGTGATTGCTGGGATGTCTTCCTCTCGTCCTCTCAGTAAATGTTTACTTTAATATCTCAAAGGTGTCCGGGAGTGTCTTGTCAGAGGAAGCTCTCAGACTGGGACTCAGTAGACTGATAAATAATAAATAAATAATAGACTGATAACATTTATCATAAATGGATTGAAATGTTTTGCATGAGCAAATCTACCTTAAATACTTTGACAAATTTTGGACTGTATAATTTTTTGAATCTGGCTAAGTTTAGGTCTAGGAAGACCTAAGACTTCCTATGATATGATTATGTAAACAGTATGGCCCAGTTTCTCTTGTTTAATGAAACTGTCTCAGACTAACAGACTGTTGGCATACTCATGAACTGGTTTATATGGGCCACAAAAGTACATGAAGTGAAGAACTGCTGAATTTCTTTCCTGTAGGTAAGGTGTTGATCATTGGAGGAAGCATTGCTAACTTCACTAATGTAGCTGCTACATTTAAGGTAAGGAGTGCATAGGTGCTTAAACCACACCTCAAATCTGCTAGTGTTACTGAAAGGGTATTTCTTAGTGTATGTCTGTGTACAGCTTAATATGTGAGGATTGGGTTTTTAATTGTGTGTGTAGGATATTTAATGTTCAAATGTGTTGAATATTTCATGTTTCGCATGTGTGTAGGGGATTGTCAGGGCAATCAGAGACTATCAGGTCCCTCTGAAGGAGCATGAGGTCACCATCTTCGTGCGACGGGGTGGCCCAAATTACCAGGAGGGGCTCAGAGTGATGGGAGAAGTGGGTATGTGGGTGTGTGGGTATGTGGGTGTGTGCGCTGTTACAATGAAATTACTGGGCACATTCCTTCCGAGTTTACAATACAAACATTTTACATACAAACATGGATAAGTACCATGGTTATGATCTGTGTGCGTGTGTGTCTGCATGCTCATATCTGTGTGTGCTATTGAGAGGACATGTGTTTGTAATAAAACATCCAGGTGTTTGTAATACAGTATGAAATTATCCAAAAGTGACACATGGGTAACAAATCCAGGCAGTGTTCTTTGAATGTTTGATACTGATGTCTGTGTCTTTGTGTAGGTAAGACCACTGGCATTCCCATCCATGTCTTCGGCACAGAGACCCACATGACTGCCATCGTTGGTATGGCACTAGGCCATCGACCAATCGCCTCTGAGCCACGTGTTGCTGTGCACACTGCCAACTTCCTGCTCAACACCAGTGGCAGCACGTCGGTGCGTGCATGCATGTGCACTTCACTTGAATATTCTTTCTTTAAAAAAGGTTGTTTTTTCCCTTATGGCATCACAGGACCATAAATTAAGGCAAATGTACATTGTGCCCCTCTAGTGTAGTGCAAACTAGGGTTAACCCTAGGATAACTCTGACCCTCTAGGGTAGTACAAAACTTACTGTAAATACACAAATACATGTCTCTTCATTTACGTTTATGGCATTTACAGATGCTCTTATCCAGAGCGACTTATAAAAGTGCTTTGTCATTAACTCATAGAATAAATCCTAGGCGGTACAGTAGGTTAGAGTCCAAGATGCCAATGAACTATCAATCAACAATCAACAGCAATCAACAATATCCTAAAATAGGTACTAGAGTTTGTTCCACAACACAGATGCAGGATCAGTGGTTATTTAAAAATTCCACGAATAGATGGGTCTTCAGTCTGTGTTTGAAGTCTGCAAATGACTCTGCTGTCTGGACAGCCAGAGGAAGTTCATTCCGCCATCCTTAGTATGTTACAAAGGAGAAATCTGCAAGGCCGGGTTAGATTTGAAACATGATTGGACAACCAATTGTCATTCGCAAACGTTCTGCCCAGGCTGCGACCAGCTTCAGATGGTGACACCAGGTAGTTCTTGAAGGAAAATGTGAGGTCATGGTAAGGGCTGGGAGTTCCTGGAATGTACAGAAACTCAGTTTTACCTTATCAAGAGGACACTTCTCTGTAATTCTTCACAGTGCTTTTAATAAGAGTGTCCTTAGGGAGCAATAGTTCTCAGTGCTTTGAAGAGCCAGTGCATTTACTAAGATTGCCTTCAGGGGGGCAGTATTTTTGGAGAATTTCCTGTGATGGGCTTTCATTGAAGTGCATCCTTATTTCAGTTTTAACTCATCCGTTCTTCTTTTTGAGTCTTTCTCGCTGTGTTTCTCTCTCTGTGCGTGTTCATACTGCTTCAGATTAAATTTGTACTTTACAGATGTTTGTTTTGTTTTTTTTCACCATGAAAGCATTTTCATCTATTCATTTTTCTATCCATCTGTTCCTCAGACTCCAGCTTCCAGTAGGAGTGACTCTTTCTCTGATGCGAGAAGTGAAGCAGGAGCACCTCCTGCCAGACCAGGGGCTTCAGCAGGTTAGTCGTCACGCTCACATAACACACCCCCAACCACCCTTAATATAGATACATCCACATGAATTTGAGTCTGAAATAAATCTGGGTTTGTATGCGACCTGCAGGTTGGAGGGAGATATAATAAGTGTTTTATCATCTACACACACACTAAGCAGGTTTTGTTCTACAGATTTTGTTGTGGTCAAAGGAATGGTCAGTATCATGCACTGAAGCCATAAGACTGATGGGACCTGTCTTGGAGCACTCTGATATAGTGCATACTCAAATGAATGCCATCTCTAGGTGTCCATGATACTCTTAATAAAAAATTGTGACTTAAAAGATATTTCAAGCTATCATTCTGTTGCAATCAAGTGAGAAAGCTGGTGCTGGTGTACTAGTACTGGTATATTACGTAGTTTATACTGGTATATTTCCCCTGGAGATAAGAGGGAAAACATATTCATCTCCAGGGGAAATATGTGAGTATTAACTATATTTCCCCTGAAGATGAGTGAGAAAGCACAGTTTATACTCGTATATTTCCCCTGGAGATGAGTCAGATCTACTGTGGCTGGTGAAGGGATCAACAGATCTCATGGGCTGGTTAAAGTAGGGATAGGGTTATGGTTAGGGTTGGACTAGGGTTGGGGTTATCGCTAGACTAGGGTTGGGGTTATCGCTAGACTAGGGTTGGGGTTATCGCTAGACTAGGGTTGGGGTTATCGCTAGACTAGGGTTAAGGTTGCACATGGATGCTTCCATATGAATTGCTCTTTACCATTCCACGCATGTTAAACTATTACAGGAACTAAGGGAGAAACATCTGTGTGTGTGTGTGTGTGTGTTCATTCCTTCCAAAAGCAGCTGTTTGGATTATGCCTGGTTAATCTCAAGTGCAAGACAAACAATCCTGGTTATAAAGTGTAATAAAGCTATATGTACCTTTCTATTCTGAAAATGAGTGTAAATGTGATGCTGTGTTTTCGGCCTGATATATCTGTGATCGTCTGTCGATGATTTGTTCAGTCTCCACAGCAAAAGCCACCACTCTGTTCAACAGACACACGAAGGCCATCGTATGGGGCATGCAAACCCGGGCAGTGCAGGGCATGCTGGACTTCGATTACGTGTGCTCGCGCAACGAACCCTCCGTGACCGCCATGGTCTACCCATTCACGTAAGCCTACAGTTGACCAGTGAGCTCTACCAGAGCAGAGGGTCTCTAGAGGGTTGGTGGTCTGGTGGCAGTACAGTCACACAGCAGGTTACATCCCTTCCTGCCAGCCCAGCCATATGAGGGCGGGGGTGCTGAACAACTCTGCTACACATTATTCATAGCTGGTCAAGTACTTGTGTCCTTATAACCCTTAAAGCTGCAGGTTTGCATGTTTGCATGTCTGATGTCATGGGTAATATGGGTGTGTTTTGCGTGCTGCAGTGGGGACCATAAGCAGAAGTTTTACTGGGGACATAAGGAGATCCTGCTGCCAGTCTACAAGAACATGTCGGACGCCATGAAGAAGCATCCGGAAGTGGATGTGCTCATCAGCTTCGCTTCCCTGCGCTCGGCCTATGACAGCACCATGGAGACGCTGCAGTATGCGCAGGTTTGAGTGCCACAGCACCATAGAAACCACCAAATCTGAGTGCTCATAGGAATCGTAAAATTAGACAGTAGAATCAAAAATATCATGTAGGTGTGCTACAATGGTAAATATTGGAATCCTAGTTTACATTTATCTTTATGGCATTTTAGCTGACGTTTTTATCCAAGGCAACCAACAAGTTGTGTTCAGTCAGAATTGTAATTGAGGGTTAAGGGTCTTGCTCAGGGGCTCAACAGTGGCAACTTGGTGGTGTTGGGACTTGAACTGGCAACCTTCTGATTACTAGTCCAGTACCACTGAGCTACTGCTGTTTGTCTTGTAGTTCTAGATTTTTATATATATATATATATATATATATATATATATATATATATATATATATATATATATATATATATATTTATTTATTTTATTTTATTTTATTTTTTTTAATATAAATTTATATATATAAATATAAATTTATTTATATATGAGTGTATTTTCAGATCCGTACTATTGCAATCATAGCTGAGGGGATTCCTGAAGCACTAACCCGCAAGATCATCAAAACAGCTGATGAGAAGGGCGTCACCATCATCGGGCCTGCCACGGTATCCCACAAACCCACATTACCCATGCAATATAATGCACTGGTTGACTACGTGTGAGTACATGTACATTTTACAGGTTTAAAGCCCAGTTGTTTTAAATTCGGTAATTGGTGGGTGCGCGTGTGTATCCAACTGTTTTTATATCAGTAATGTGTTTTTTGTGTGTGTGGAGGTGGGTGGTATTAAGCCCGGTTGTTTTAAGATCGGTAACACGGGTGGCATGCTGGATAATATCCTGGCGTCTAAGCTGTACCGTCCGGGCAGCGTGGCCTACGTGTCTCGCTCTGGGGGCATGTCCAATGAGCTCAACAACATAATCTCCCGCACTACAGACGGGGTGTATGAGGGTGTGGCCATCGGCGGAGACAGGTTTGTGCAGCCATGACGTATGTGTGCGCATGCATGTGTGCATGCATTCATGCTGTTTGTGCTGCAGGTATCCTGGCTCAGTATTCATGGATCATGTGCTGAGGTATCAGGACACACCAGCAGTGAAGATGATTGTTCTGCTGGGAGAGGTGAGGTTCCTGAACACTTAGCACTGCTCTACATAGTCCTCTGTGCTTCCTCTAGATTGGCACTTATTGCCTCAGGTGGTGCAATATAAAAGGCAGTGAACTGATAACATTCATTCATGCTCTGTCTTTCTGTCTATACTTGATTTTACACTTTTTAATTCTCTCTGTGTTTGCAGATTGGAGGTACAGAGGAGTATAAGATTTGTCAGGGCATTAAGGAAGGCAGGATCAGTAAACCTGTCGTGTGCTGGTGTATTGGTACCTGTGCAACAATGTTCTCCTCTGAGGTAGGTGTGCATGTTCATTACATGGAGCTGTGAACTAATTCAGTAAATAAAATGAAGCTGAGGGATGTTTTAGTCTGTGAGAGACCCACTCTGCCCGGTTCTGTCTGCAGGTGCAGTTTGGCCATGCTGGAGCTTGTGCAAACCAGGCCTCAGAGACTGCTGTTGCCAAGAACAAGGCCCTCGGAGAGGCTGGAGCCTTTGTTCCCAAAAGCTTTGATGAACTGGGAGAGGTTATCAAGTAAGACTGAGTACAAATACTGTGATCAGATAAACTGAGAGCAGATTACTTGGATGCAAATGAATGAAAATGTTTGTTCCAGGTCTGTTTATGATGACCTTGTGAACCGTGGTGTGATTTTGCCGGCTAAGGAAGTTCCACCTCCCGCTGTGCCCATGGATTACTCCTGGGCACGGGTGAGAAAATTAATATCATGTAGTCTCATGCATGTGTTCATGTTTCCTGTAATATATTTTAGATGTTTTATCTTGTCATGACTCTCACTGATATAGGATGCAAAAACAGAGAGATTGTATTGCACAGATTAAAGTAAAACAGTCCAAGGTAAAAAATAAATAAATAAATCCAGTGACTAGGACAATAAAGACAATAACTAGAAACAGTTCACAGATCAAAAGGTCTAAACGTGAGCAACCAGATCAATATAGGTAGCATCAGTGATCAAAGAACAGGTACACAGTCCAGGGCTTAAAGGGAGAAGCTTGAAGTAAGAAAGGAGTGATAGAATGATGAACTGGGAAAAAAACTGCAGAGAATCAGTGGCCTGAATGAACTAGTCCTAGAGTTAGTCCTAGCATCCTATTAAAGGAGCTGCAGGTGTGGTAGGCAGAAAACAAGCTTGCAGGTTAAAAGACCAGTGGAATGTGGGAGGGAGGACAGAGGTGTAGCCATAGGTCTGATGGACAAGGTTATGTATTTGGCCCTTTTGACAATACAAACAAATCTTCCAGAATGTGTTCAGAGTTGTTTTATTGAAGGGCGGTGTACACACATCTCCTCAAACCCTATTCTGATCCTTAACTCATCTGTTTCACTGCGAGTTATACTGTGTATGACTATGTATGTGACGAATAAACCAAACTTGTTGGCTTCCTTTCTTTCTTGTTGCTAGGACCTTGACATCAGGCAATCCTCATTAATGTATTTTTAGATTTTTAATTTTGGATTGTGGTATGAGAAATTGCATGGTCCTCGTGCACCACCGTGGATATGTTTAAAAATGTGTGTCTTTTCAGGGGTAAGTGCATGATGGTATGAAGTTATAGTTCAGACTAGAGTACAGGGTACCAAGAATTTACATTTATGGCATTTGGCAGACGCTCTTATCCAGAGTGACTTCCAAAATCTGGCCGTGGGGCATCTGGATGTTCTGAAACTAGCCGCAGGTCAAGGTAACTTGATTAACACGACCCTCTCCCCCCAAGGAACTTGGTCTGATCCGTAAGCCTGCATCCTTCATGACCAGTATCTGTGATGAGAGAGGCCAGGAGCTCATCTACGCTGGCATGCCCATCACAGAAGTCTTCAAATCGGAGTTGGGGTTGGGCGGAACCCTTGGTCTGCTCTGGTTCCAAAGGAGGTGAGCATGGTTGCGATACCCATAAAACTATAGAATGCTCTGATATTTTGAATACATTGTGTGTGTGTGTGTGTGTGTGTGTGTGTGTGGCAGGCTTCCACGATATGCATGTCAGTTCATAGAGATGTGTTTGATGGTGACAGCAGATCATGGCCCCGCTGTGTCTGGTGCTCATAACACCATTGTGTGTGCTCGTGCCGGCAAAGACCTCATCTCCAGCTTAACATCAGGACTCCTCACAATCGTATGACCTGTTTAAACCTCTCTTACAGCTCAAGGACACTACTGTAGTTCTTGATAGAAGTACACTTTGAAAATTGAGTATGTGTGTACAACTGGTGTGCGTATGTGTGGGTTTAGGGTGATCGGTTCGGTGGCGCTCTTGATGCTGCTGCCAAGCAGTTCAGCAGTGCATTCGACAGTGGCCTGCTGCCCATGGAGTTCGTCAACAAGATGAAGAAAGATGGCAAACTGATTATGGGCATCGGGCATCGGGTCAAATCTGTGAGTGAACAGATGTTTCCAGAGCAGCTGGAATCTCCCTCCCTCACTTTTAAACGTGGATCTTATGCTTGTCAGTCTTGCAGCACAGAGCCCTTGTTGTGCACATTTCTCTTTACTGATGTGCAGTAAAGACAATTTTCCATTTGCGATGGGCTCTTGAGTTATTGTGTGGAATTCTTACATGCTTGATTTATATGTTGCTTAATGCTATATAAAATCTGTGTATGGTTAACACCAAGGTTTAAATGTATTACTCAAAGTACTCACCGTGTTCCAGCCTTGAATATTTGGTTGTTGCACATGCTTTAGTTTGTCCTATTTGTGTTCAGATCAATAACCCTGACATGAGGGTGCAGATCCTGAAGGAATTTGTGACGCAGCACTTCCCTTCCACCCAGCTACTGGACTATGCTCTGGATGTGGAGAAGATCACCACCTCTAAGGTACTGACATGCTCTGGATGTGGAGATCACTACCTTCTAAGCCACTGATGGTGTGATACTGGGGTTCAGCAACAAAATCTCTGTTCCTGTCTCTCCCAGAAACCCAACCTCATTCTGAATGTAGATGGCTTTATTGGTGTGGCCTTCGTTGACCTGCTGAGAGTGTGTGGGGGCTTCACACGGTCAGTATGAGTGTGGGAGAAGACAGTGTTAGGGTTAACTCTAACAATTGGGAATGGTGTTCTGCCACACTATCGTTAGTGTTAACCCCAAGTCAAGTGTGCTGGCTGTTCAGATGCCACAAGGCTCCTGCTGTGTGTGACTCTCTCCTCTCCTTCTAGGGATGAGGCAGATGAGTTTGTGGAGATTGGAGCACTAAATGGGATCTTTGTTTTGGGACGGAGCATGGGCTTTATTGGTGGGTGCGTGTATGTGTGCGTCTGTGTATTTATGTGCACTCATGTCTCATAAAATGAAAGTGAAATCTGCTATTCACTTTGAGGAGAAAGTGATAACCAAATTAATCAGAATAAAGTAAATTCTAAATAATAAATTGTTAAATAACTGTTGTGATGTGGTGTTTTGGTCTCTCCCCCATCATCTCCCCATAGGTCACTATCTGGACCAGAAGCGTCTGAAACAGGGGCTGTACCGCCACCCGTGGGATGACATCTCCTACGTCCTGCCTGAGCACATGTCCATGTAACAATGGAAACGATACCAATCACACTGTCAATGCATTAGTCATCATTGTCTTTCACTTGTGGCCTCTAGGATTAAGTAGATTGGGGTTTCTTGTTTATGTAGTAGTCATATCTGTGAAAGTGCTGTGCTGTCTTAGGCAGGTGGTCAGGAAATACATTGCCTTTAAATTCCTGCAGTGTTGATGCAATATATTGCTATTACTATTGCACAGTTCTTTTATTTTAAAAGAGATCGCAATGGTAGAGAATAGTTAACTTAAAAGTAGTCTGCAATAATTAAGGAAAAAGACAGCTCACATGTTTTTTGTTTTTTTTCCCCACGCCTAAATGGAGGTTAACGCAGATCCTCGGTGCGCCTGTATTGACTTGTACAGCTGTAACATGAGTTCTCATGTTTGAACACTCTTCAGATTATGACTGTCTAGCTTTTGGTATTCCATCTGTAACTAAAAGTTTGTCATTACTACCTAATGCCAAAAATGACTTGCATCTATAATGAGCTTTACATGTTAAAATGAATGGCAAAATTAATATTATGGGGGAAAATAACTATGTAGCTAAATTTTTTTGTAGAACTTTGTTTTCCTTTTAAAAAAATTATGGATCACCATTTTTAAAAGGTCATTTTACCACCCTGTTGTCCCTAACATTTACAAAATATCAATTATCTATTGCTACTGTCAGAATGAAAACATTAACACTTAGGATATGTATGTATGTATGTTTGTTTGTTTGTTTGTTTGTTTGTTTGAATATTGATGTACGATAGGTGATGCCCCTTATAGTTACTTGTACCTTGAGCTGTGAAAAGTCCAAAATGGCAATAAGCTGTGAAGGAAATAAAATGTGTATGATGGAGCATGAATGTTGAAAAAAAGTACCGTTCAGAAAACATTTAAAGCTTATGAAGGTTAAATGGTATCAAAACTGTATGTAGGTAATTATAGATGAGCCACAGTAGTCCTTCATCGGCACACAAAGTGATGCAACATCCTCAGAATGTAAACCCATAGAGTAGCTTACTACATTTACAAAAAATAAATCAATATATAGTATTGGTACATACAGACCAGTGCTAGAAATTTGAGCAATTGTAAATCTTTAGGTGTAGTCTTTCATTATCTTGTGAGTGTACAATTTGAAGGATATAATGGCAGCAGTTGAAAATGGCCTCTCATAACTAGAAACGTCTGATTCTCTGCTCTATTCTTCATGAAGCTTGTACATTACATGTACACCTGTTGGC
>NW_027658438.1:0-105000 GCF_041902795.1 Electrophorus electricus
AGGAACCTGTTTTCCCTTTTCAGGATGTACCAATGGGGCACTTTGACTTCCAGGGAAGATCGGAAAGGTCAGTTCTCTGTATGTTAGTGACAGACAAACTGCTGTTGACCTAATCCAGCCTCCCTGAGTGACTCGTACTTTCCTTGCATACAGAACAAAATCTCAGAAGAAGAGGTTTGAGGAGGAGTTGAATGAAAGGATGATTCGTACCATTGATGGTATCAATGCACAAAAGTGAGTAGTTCTCCTGTTCTCCTTAGTTTAAAGAAGAATTCTCTCATATGCAACACAATAGCTACTAGCTGTGTTTCAGCGAATGCTGTTGGACATATTCAGAGATTAGCTAGCTTTTTCTATAGATATCTTCTTTGTTAGCTAATTCCTATAATTATCAATCATCATGTTAGGAAAAATATTTTATCCTCTTGGTCTTTCACTTGCTAGACAGTGGCTGAAGTCTGAGGACATACAGAGGATATCATTGTTCTTTCACAACAAGACTCTGGAGAAAGAGGTATATTCCTACAGGTGTCCTGGGGTGTGTAACAATGGAATTTTATTTAGATGTCTCAATATTCAAACTCTATGGGCTGGTTACCCAGACATGGATTAATTCTAGTTTGGGTCTGAAATGCTATGCCCATGATGAGTCATCATTACCCTAATATGGTTCTGGGAAACTGACCCTATCGTGTAAAGGTAATTTCTGAATCCAGTGTTCTCGATGTCATCACTGAAATGTGTTTTGTGTTTTTTATCCTTGTATATATAGTATAGAGCAACACCTTTGCCAGCCTTTAAGTACTATGTCACCTGTGCATGCCTCATCTTCTTCTGTATCTTCATAGTGCAAGTTTTGGTCTTGCCAAAGTAAGTACTTTTCATATATTAATTCATCCCGCTCTATGTTGCCTAACAATGATAATGTGATTATGAATGGTTATTCAGCCCAGCAGCAGCTCAACACATACTGTGTTATAAGATCTAGTGACAAAAAGACAGGAGAAAGATGAAGACACAAAGTGAAATGCATAACATCAGTGTGCGCTGGGGATCTCTGTTGTTGGAAATTGATTTTGTGAATCGGAGACCAGGGCAGATTTGGAAACTGCATCTCTTTACGCGAGAAATCTGACAGAAAAAACCATGCGAGTCGTTAATTCGCTCCATGAGCACTTTGAGAAACCTGAGGGACTTCACTGACTTTCCTCTGTAATGTGTCCTCACTTCCTCACTCCAATGTTATATCAGATTTATAACACCTTAAAAAGGTGCCAGCAGTGATTTTGATATTTAGATGTGCTCTCAGTCACAATGTTATACAACTAATCAATGTTGTCAGCTAGGCATTTTCAGACTTTTCAGACCAGACTTTTCAGACTTTTCAGACTTTTCTTGAGTGAGAGGCACCACTTTCTTTATTGTTTGCTCCTTTTTAAAAATTAAATCAATTTAATTTGATAATTTTGACCGTTATCACTGAGTTCTGTTTGCGAGAAAAAATTTTTTTTAATATTCTGTGGCTTGTAACTCTCTCTCGCTAAGTAATCATATTACATGTAAATATAGCCAAAATCACAGCACATGATCATTAAATGATGTGTATAGTGATTTTGTTTGATGATGCCACATTATAAAATCTGAGTTTTGCAGTGCTGAGCACCCACTTGGAAAGGGCTTGGTAGTAACTGCTGGTTAACATGTAGAGTTAATGGGCTGTGTTTCAGTCATTATTTCATACTCATTATTTCATACTCACCCATTGAAAAAAGCAAAACAAAAATGTAAATGAGAACAGCTTTATTGGGAATTTAGCTATATATATATATATATATATATATATATATATATATATATATATATATATATATATATATATATATATATATATATATATATACATATACATATATATATACATATATATATATATATTATATATATATATATATGTGTGTGTGTGTGTGTGTGTGTGTGTGTGTGTGTGTGTGTGTGTGTGTGTGTGTGTGTGTGTGTGTGTGTGTGAGAGAGCACAGAAAGTAGGAGGGAAGCAACCAGCTGTAAAGAGCTAAACCATCTTACGCTAGGTAGAATGCCAATATGACACGATGATGTCACATATGTGCTAATTAGTGAATGATGTCATCTTGTGACATTTAGTGACTTTTCCAGCAGCCTTTAGCTATTTTCCATTGAAAGTAATTGGCCACACATCTTTCTGAGAGCTGATACTTAGGCATTTCAATATATGACTCCTGTTGAGAAAACATTTATAAACATAATCATAATCACTGTGGGGGAAACAGTATGGAGAACATGGAGCCATGGAAGCTAAAACCTGAAGCTCTGAGCAGTCATAGTAATGTGGCCTGATGTTTTCTGCACTGCACCTTTTCTGCATGTTCATGGGTTGGATTTTCTTTAGAGAACGAAATTAAGCCTGCAGCTGTTATGATAATGAGTCAGCAACTGTTCAACAGCTCAGTGTAATAGTGCATCTATTCTTCTTAATGATCCCATTTTCAGCAGAAATTGTTCAAAATGTGCACAATAGCCAATAAGGGTACAAACTGTTTTTGGAGGCAAAATGATGCCAACTCTATTACTGACAGATTCATAAATTGTATAGTGACTCAATTATGTGTGCATGTGTAAGTGTGTGTGTGTGTGAGAGATAGTGCGTTACACATCCTAATAAGTAAAAGCAAATACCCTTGAATAGAGCTGGCTGTTTAATGAGCGGAAGGTTTGTTTCCTGTAGAACCGCTGTCCTCGGGGTGTCATTTGGGACAGCCTTCCTGCTGCTAACACTTATCCTGTCCATTAGCTTCGCTGGTCATATACTGGTGAGTAAAGCAGACTTTCAAAAGGTTTGTTCATGTGTACATGTGAAGTGTTATTTTGTTTTGCACAGGGATCACAAATAGAGCCACTTCTTTGCCCAGCGTAGTATAATGGTCTTTGAATGCAAATAAACACTTATTGCCCAGATAAATAGTGATTTCCTTCATAGTAGGTCATCACATAACAGGCTTTAGGGCCTGGAAAATGTCCATAGAATACATACCTTTATAGCAGAAATGTGGCAGGTCTACTTTTATTGTGACTGAAAGATGTGAGAGGTGTCAGCTCAAGTTACATTTAATTCAATTTTGGTTTATTTCAAGAGTTAAAATGTTATTTAATATATGGGGGGAAAATTGCTAAAATAATCAATGATAAAAAAGAAAACCTAGTTCAAAGGGACAGTAAAGTTTCTTCACATATTGGGAAATAGGTTGAAGCTAAATACTGGGGTTTATGTGAACATTTTTGTTCCATGTGATCAAGTATTTTAGCCTAACTATACCACTTTCTGCAGGTTGCACTCACTGAAGGTTGCACTAGTCTTTGAGTATTATGACTGCCAACTTTAGTCACAAGAGGTAGATCCTCCACTAAGATTTAGGTTAGCACACATTTTAAAGCCCATTTGTTCTAGTAAATGATCCTGTGAAAATAAATACCAATGAATCAGTGACTGAATCTTACTATACTTTTTAGGGAAATAAAATATAATAATCCTCGCTATATGTGAATACATAACCCTTTCAAATCTATCTGGAAAGGATATGGAAATGGAAATGTCTTGTTTCTCTTTGAAAAGGTCATCTGTTTCTTTAATGTTTTTTTCAGTCTCTCTCAATAACTCTCTCTCTCTCTCTCTCTCTCTCTCTCTCTCTCTCTCTCTCTCTCTCTCACTCACTCTCTCTCAATCTGACTCTCTATTGTTCCACCGTAGCCAGTAGCAGCATCCATGAATAAATACCTCACAATACATCAATCAATGGGCAGGAACACATCTTATTTTTGTAATCCAGCATACAGAATTTGAAAGAAAAGAATAATGACTGTGAAGTTCAGGTTCAGAATGTTCCATTAAAAAGGGACATTATTCAGCTGTTATTGCTGTAAATATCCACTGATTAACATTGACATTCTGCACTTTAAACATGCTTCAGAATACAAGGGAAAGACCACAAAAATGTCCCTGTTTAATTATTATTATTATTACTATTATTATTATTATTGATTAATTAATTAATGGGAATATAATTATATATTACAGGGAATAGACTTGTCATTTAGGATGGTAAATATGTTATCTAGCAAGAGTGAAAGTGGTAACATCAACACCCCACACGTCATCCTTCGGTTTGCCCATCAATGGATGATGAAGAGGCAGCTCCTATAAAGGGCCTGCTTGGAATTTGGATTTCACCACAAAGTTATCATGCAATCAATGACATTGTGATGAAGGCTAACCTTAACACCACGTTCAAAAACAGACAGAGAGAAACAGAAAACAAAGAAAGAAATGGCAGTTTGAATTCGCTAGATCGTTCACCAGGTGACTCACAAGGTCACTACATCACTGACCACCTCATTTGCCTATTTATTATTTAGGTTGTTCAATGGGTCATTCAGTAGGTCATTAGCTAAGTTGTTCACTAGGTTGTTAACTATGTCATGTAGGTTTTTCCCTAGATCACTGACCACACAATTGACCTCTTAACTATCTACGCTGTTCACTAGGTCATTTACCAGGTCATTCACTAGGTCATTTATCAGGTCATTCACTAGGTTTTTCGCTGGGTCATTTACAGTCATTCACTAGGTCTTCTGCTTAGACATCTGTCAGGTTACTGACTAGATCATTTAGCATGTAATTTACTTGCCTCTGTGCCTGTATTAGAATATACTTTTTCCAGTAATCATGGGAATTATGTCCTCCCATGGTTCTGGCCAAGAATATCAAGCACTTTGTTGCTTTGTGGTAGACAGCAATCTTCGTCTTCTTCGCTTCTCTGATGTTAGAGGCTACACTCACAGCTCTCACTACCATGAGCCAAACCTATAGATGTAATGTGTTTCTGCGAGGTTTGTTCAGTACTGCCAAGCATGAAGTAAGTGGCTTTAGTGTGGAGCTCATGCTTGGTGCAGGGGGGCATGGACTTCTTTTGGTTGCCCTTGACTTCTCTAAGCCCCTGATACCGTTATGAAATCACACAAGACAGAGTTCTTCTGACGTGAACAGATGGTCACAGTACAGTCTAGCAATGCCCAGTCAAACATTACACCATCTAAACACATTATATATCAAAAGTGTGTGTGTGTGTGTGTGTGTGTGTGTGTGTGTGTGTGTGTGTGTGTGTGTGTGTCAGAAGGAGGAAAGGGTTAAAGGGCAGTGTATCTCATTGCAGTGTCTTTTTAGAACCGTATAATCTATCATGTTATGTTTTTTGTTTTGTTTTTTTTAGTTTTATTTTAGTTTTTGATTTAATTTGAAATTATATGTGGAGATTTATACTGTTATATGGCATTGTTTCAAATATTCATACTGTATGTTTGACTTGTGTCTTCTTTCTCGTTAGTGTAACCCTGGGCATATTGCAGGGGAGGTGATATGCTAATGACATTAGTAGGAGTTAAAGCTTGTTTTCACCTCTCTCTTGTTGCTGTAGCAATGGGGCAACGTGGCCTCCTGCTCTCTGTCCTGGCTCCCTCACTCCTCCACACTCGGCACCAGCAAGCCCTGGATACGACTTGTACTCACCATGGCAACCACCGCACTCATCTTGGTCATGGCCGTGTTCAACATGGTGAGCATCGTGACTGCCAAAGGGCTTCATGCTGGACAGTGCTCACTGTATCCCTGACCTCACACTGTGCTCCTAACTACACGCTTTGCCCCTGAATACTTGCTTTTCCCCTGACTACATGCTGGACTACTCCTATAGGGACTTTAAGTGCTTGAACAAGTCTTGACAAGTGGCTTAATATAAACAGGTCAGGATGACAAAGCTAAACAGAGCTGTTAAAGCTGTCATACTGCGACCCTAATAGACATTTTCTCACTCCTCACCTCTGTGTTCACGTTAATACCCTCACTGAGTGCCCCTCATCAGACATCAGCAGGCTCCCTTGTTCCAGCATGAAGGACAAAGGATGTCTATAGTCACCCGCTGTGGGCTTTTGAAAGGGGGTGGACTGCCAGGAGGACAGCCTTGGGTGGGGGGTCTTCGAGTTGAAGTCCAGGGAGCCTGCCTTGGTGAAAGAAACATGTTTAGGAATCCTAACAACCATGATGCTAGCCAGCTCCATTCCAGGTAATGCATGTAGACTTTCCCTTTCAGTCCTTTTCAGAGAGAACGCGTCCTCCGTAAGACCTGCTCCGCTAGAAAAGGGCTCCCATACAGAGTCACATATTTGTGCATTTGCTGTGGTTCAAATCTGTTGTGGTCTTACCAATGAACACTTCTGCTTATATGTTTTAGCCCCATTAAATCACAACTTGATGTTTTTATTGTTATGTTTTTATTTAGGGTGGGGTGGGAGGTGTTAAATATATATAATATTTTTAATATACTGTTTTCCTTCTTATGTGGGTACATTCTGAAACTTAATGGCCTTTAAATCGGTGAAAATAATTAGAGTATAAAAGCGTCTAAAAGGACTACAATTGCTGAGAATCATATCATTTATTTGTTGTGTTTCAGACTAACACACAGCCTTTTCAGACCAGGTTTTTCAGTAATCTTCCAGAGTAATCCAGGGTTATGCTGGGGTGCTGACCTGCTAGGCATCTTCGATCTGTAGTGATCCTGACATCATCCCTGTTTCTTTGGCTTACATGGTGGGTGGCCAACAGCTGACTTTACCTGCAGCATGCAACAAGCCTGCTGAGCAGATGTCAAGAGCAGAGCAGTGTTCACCACTGTGTTCTGCTCCTCCATGGTTCCTCCGAATGACACTCTGATGTCTCGTTAGTGTGTCTGTAGGACAATAGATGCATGTGATGAATCAGGACTCTCAGTCGTGAGCAAAAGGCTAAAAGTGCAGCACTTGAATGCCAGTCGATTTCATGCAGTAAGCTCTCTCGTGTGTCTGATTCTCTGCATCCAAACACTGAGTTGTAATCAAATCTCAGGTGAAGGCACGTGCATATGCATGTTGGTTGTGCTTCACTTGCATGACCTCGTTCATAGGGGTTTGTGCGTACTGCTCAAGGCTGTTTCTCTGAGGTAAGGACTGCTTTTAGGGGCAATATCTTCAACTCAACATTTCTGCAGGCATTTGTGACTGCATTGCAACTTACATGCTGTGACTTACATGCTATAGAATTGTAAACGTTTAGTGTATGCTGAGCGCAGACTTTGAGCACAGATTAGTTGTTGCTGTTTTTTCTTTTATCCATGACCAGTTCTTTCTGGAGGATGAGAAGGTGATAACAGTGGCTGCAGCAAATGGTTCCAATGAGACCACCCATGGAGTTTACGGTCAAACTACCCAACCCCCAGACAACAAGTTTTACTTGCCCGTAAGTCGTCTGTTCAGTATAACTGCTCCTTTATGCTATTCTTCTAAGTAGCATTCAACAACATTTTCAAATTTATTTAAAAGGCTAAAACAAAGGTACAGTATCATATTGCACAATACATCCATTTGTGTACTGACTCCTATATCAGTGTAGATTTTGCATCAGTTTTATATGGCTTAAATGAACAATTGTGAATTAAAAATGTAAGCATTTTTCCATGTACTACTCAATAAAAAAAGCCTTACGGTTAGCTATGTCATGCATTAATCCAATGTATGAAACTCATATTGTTTTTAGAAGAATAAACTCCAGTGTGGGGAAAGTGATGTAGTGACATTGCAGAGCAAAACTGTAGAACGTATGGCACTCTTGAGACTCCTGTAGGTCCTCAGAGAAAAATCTGAAATATAACATTACTACTGAGTGTTTTTGCCTGATTCATTGGGAATGAAAAACATGTTGTGGTGATTGTGGTATTTGAGGACGCCACTTGGCAACCATGGGTCTAGCACCTACAAATATTTCAGTGCCGAACAGATTGTGCCTCAGATGGTGAGATAAGATCATCAAGTCCATCACATGCTTTTGGACTTTTACAAGACTCAGATGCAAGACATGCAAGGAAGCAGCCTATCCTTGCATTTATTATGTGAGCCTCCCCTTCTTTGTCTAGCAGTCAATTAACAGTGTTAAACTGCAGCTCTGGACTATTGCTTTAACACTGCATTACATTTTATTGTTTTTTGTTTTTTTGTACATTTGGCGTGGGAATAATCTAAAAACATAATAAAATAATTTCTCTATAAAGTGACTCTGTTTAGGTACATAAACTATATTTATATCATGGCATACTATGTGAATGTCATATCACAGTCATGCTTCATAGGTCATTTCATGTTCTTTACTGGCCATATGGTTTAGGATGATGCAGTAAAATGTGCCTTGTGTCATGACAAAATGTTTTAACAGGGACAGTTGACTGTAGATTTAAACATTGTGCTGAGTAAGGAGGAAATTTATTGTGCTTAAATACTACTCAGAGAAGACAAGCAAGAGACTGTGCAGACATCCATTATTCATGAAGATTTTAATATTCTCCTTTTTCAAATGTTCAAAGTTCGTTATCCTTATTTTCCGATTTAAGTTTATTTCTTCTGATGGTCACTCTTGAATGCCCAAGGCAATTCCCTGGTTTTATCTGTATTTCTCCCTAAAGACACACACACAAACACACACACACACACACACACACACACACACACACACACACACACAGACAAGCTTTAAACAGATATAATGAGTTGCTGTCTGTAACTAGTTGTTTAAAAGATTAGGCAACTTTGAAGGTTGTGTATTTTGCTGTCAGATCATAATTCAACTTTCAAAAATGTGTTTCACCATTTCGTTTAACTCTATTTTTCAATATTGTACTTTGCACAATTGTATTTTCAGCTGTAGAACTGATCAGGCCTCTTTGCTCTGTCAGTACTTCATCTACAGTTGTATCCTGGGACTGGTGTCCTGTTCCGTGTTCCTCAGAATCAACTATGAACTGAAGATGTTGATTATGTTGGCTGCTGTGGTGGGCTACAATATCATCATACTCCAGACCCACGCTTCAGTACTGGATGAATACAGCACAGCCCTCTATAAAACCCAGCCACTGGACAGGTATCAAACCTCTACACACACAGGCACATGATGTCTAACTGTGATGTGACACATGGGTGAGATAGAAAATTTGGAGCACAATTTACCCAGGTGCCAACAAAAAAAAAAAAGACCTGCTCCTTCAATAACTCACGATATTATGAATGACAGGTGCTGAGATGGGCGGCTTAGAGTAGATTGCATTGGATTGATTTTTTCCCAGATGATTGACAGCAGGAGTAGGGGTGTTATATGCAGGTAATTTACGGCACTGTCCATTAACCCAAACCATATGCTCCAAATTGGTTATTCTGTTCAATTTCTTTCTGTCAATTTGGCCTCGTTTATTATTATTTTCTCTGTTATCTCAAAATCTATTTTTCTTTCTTTTAGACCATGGTCTCCTACTAATCACACAGTGACATATATGTTATTATTGGTTGTGCTCTGGGCTCCAACTGATGGAATTTAAACGAAACAATGACTGAGAGGTTAGAGTCCAGGATGGTGGATTTAACTGAAGGTTATTTATAACTGTACAGAGTCAACAATAGGAATTGCAGCCCTTTTTGCTACACAGTCCCCTATTTTAGAAGACCATATGTTCCAGAATAAAAACAATGGCAGCTAAGGACGACATCATACAGAAGAGACAAAAGAACCATACAGAACCAACAAAAGATCTAAATAAGCATTTTAATCTGAACTGTCTTGGTGGTTTAATAGAAAGAAGAAGGAAGTTTCAAAACCTGTAAAGAAGGCAATCAGGATGCTGAACATAGCCAAATGACTGTGGGGCAAAACCAGCTGTGGTATACTGTCAAGAGGCCAAAATATACATGTGAATTTGGTGATTGCAATGAAAGTGAAAGTTTATGGAAGACTATAGTACTTTTGACCAAATAATCCTTTCGCTCATGAGTAAAACCAATGACTTCATACTGAACAAGGATTAAGATATAGATCCAGTATTTAAATATAGATGTGTGAAAGACTACCACTGTCCACTTACATACAAAACTGCAATGTCTTACATTGCCTCTTATTCATTCTTTCATTCATTTTTTTTACATTTTTACTTCAGACTCAGAGATTATGGCTGGCCTGAGGGTGCTGAGCAAACACTATATGTAAATTATATGTAACTTTAAAATGACCATATTTTGGAATTCAAAAGGTGGTTTGTGTGGGCATGTATACATGACCACTTTTAACAAATGTATTTATTCAACTTACTTACAAGACCAATGACAACTGCC
The DNA here is from genome assembly GCF_041902795.1 of Electrophorus electricus. NCBI lineage: Eukaryota > Metazoa > Chordata > Actinopteri > Gymnotiformes > Gymnotidae > Electrophorus > Electrophorus electricus. Next base: position 10,270 of record NW_027658438.1, read on the forward strand.
TCCAAAGCCTGTATGGCCAGATAATCTAAAAAAAAAACAACATTAAAAGGGACACATTCTTTAGGTCCCAAAAAGGGGCAAAAGAGGATGTAAGGTAAACGTATGTGTCACGCTACCCGACACCCAAACTACACTACCCATCATGCAGTTAGTCTCCAGGAGAGCGACTCATCCAATCATCAACAGTTCACCAGATCCTCATCACCTGCATATTGAGTTCACCTGTTTTTTCATGTATATAAGCAATCCTAAGACTGGTTGTCATTGTGAAGTATTGCCTCCAGTTCATCTGTGCATACCGAGCGTTCTATTCATGTTTTTGATCTCCTGTGTTTTTGCTCTACGATTTTTTGGTCTCAGACTGTTTTCCTCTATGATTGCGATTACCCTTGACTGCATCTCTGTGGTTCTGAAACTGGCTAGTTTAACCACCACAGATACGGATTACAATAAGACTCCTGCCTTTTATCCGCAAGCGTCTGACTTTGCTTACAGTGTTACAGAATACTTTGCCTTTATGCAGACGGCGGATTTGGAGGCTCTGATGGAGGCTGTTAACAGCCAAGGACAGCTTGTCAGTGAACACCAACATGTCACACAGTCTCTGGATGCTCTTGCCAAACAACAAACAGACCAACAGGCCCAAATGGCTAAACTCGGATAGTGTCTAAGAGACCTTGCTACTCGACTACAGGTCATGACTATGTCTCCCCAACACAACTCACCTCCTTCTGCATTCTGCTATTGCTAGTGCTCCTAACGTTGCTCATCCTGTTGTTCTACTGAGTAAACCTGATTAAATATGATGGCTCTCCAGACAAATGTAGGGGTTTCTTGTTACAGTGCCCCCTTTATTTTAATAGCATTCCACCCTGTTCTGACCAAGCCAAGATATCTTGCCTTACTGCATGACTAATAGAGAAAGCACTGGATTGGGCCACAGCTATCTTTGAGACATTGTCGTATAATTACTTACTTGCCCAGTTTAAAGCCTTTTTTGATCATTCACATGAGGAGAGAGAATGCGGACAAAGGCTCACCATACTCCGCCAGGGCAATCGTGCGGTTACAGACTACGCTCGCAAGTTTCGCATTGTAACAGTCTAGTTCGAAACTTGGACATTCCGGTGAAGCCTCTACCGAAAACCCTTCACCTGGCCGCTTTAGACAGGTCCCCATTAGGGGCTGGTTCCATCGCTCTCTCCACCACACCCATCAAACTCTCCACCAGTGCACTTCACACAGAGATCATACCCTTTTTGATTATAGAAGCCTCATCCTTCTCCATTATACTAGGCCTCCCATGGTTAGAACAACATAACCCTAGTATCTTGTGGTCACAGAAAGAAATCCTTCAGTGGTCATCTGCATGCCAAAAGAACTGTCTGACCGTTCCCACAGTTACCCTGTCTTCTACCATAGAAAGCCCTGTTGAGGCCCACACCTGTTCCATTCCCTTTGAATATCAGTATCTCACTGAGGTTTTCAGCAAACAAAAAGCCACCTGTTTACCAATCATCATCTTGCCTATGATTGCTCAGTAGAACTCCTAGAAGGAGCCACATTGCCAAAAGCCTGCATTTATCCCCTCTCAGGAAGAGAAAATAGCCATGAAGATTTCTATCAAAGAGGCACTGAATCAGGGTTTCATCCAACCATCCACTTCCCCACTTGCGTCTGGATTCTTCTTTATAAAGAAGGACGGAGGTCTCCGCCCATGCATAGACTATTGAAACCTCAACCAGATCACCAAGAAATATGCTTACCCATTACCTCTTATCCCAGTCGCCCTTGAACAACTCAGAACAGCCAAATATTTCACCAAGTTAGACCTCTGTAGTGCCTAAACTTGGTATGTATAAAAAAAGGGGATGAATGGAAAACTGCTTTCTTTTCCACCAGGGTCATTACGAGTATCAAGTCTTGAATATGACATTCTTGGGTTACATCATCAGCCATGGCGGGATCATCATGGACGACCAGAAAATAGAGCCGACCTCAACTGGTCCATTCCCACCACTATCAAGAAACTTCAGAGCTTTCTCGGCTTTGCGAACTTTTATAGACGTTTTATTCGACATTTCAGTGATATAGCAGCTCCTCTCACATCCCTCCTTAAGGGAGCCTCAACTAAGATAAGCTGGAGCCAAGAAGCTGAACAGGCGTTCAAACAGTTAAAGGAGGCTTTTACTACTACCCCTTTACTAAAGCATCCCAATCCCTGCATCTCATTCATGGTTAAAGTAGATGCCTCAAACATAGGTGTTGGGCCAGTATTGCCACAATGGAATGAGGCATCCAAAATGCACCCTGTAGCATATTTTTCCCACAAACTGAGCCTGGTGGAATGCAACTATGGAATAGCGGAACAAGAGCTATTGGCTATGAAGCTGGCATTGGAGGAGTGGAGACACTGGCTGGAGGGGGCTAATCATCCATTCCTAGTGCTCACCGACCACAGAAATCTAGAATACATGCGCACGGCCAAACAGATGGCTTCACGTCCCGCTGGTCATTATTCTTTTCGAGATTTTGTTTTAAGATTATGTACCGTCTAGGGTCCTATAACACGAAAGCAGATGCCTTGTCCCGCATCCACCTAGGGGAGACAGAGGAGGAACCTACTGATCCAGAGACCATTCTTCCTTCATGAGTACATCTGGCTTCGATCAAATGGGAGATACACGACAAGATCGATCAAGCTACACAAGACATTGTCATCCCTACTGAATGTCCCACAGAAAGGAGGCTTGTACCAGCATCCTGCCGAGATCGGCTGTTAACTTGGGCTCACTCGTCCCTTACGACTGGTCATCCTGGTGAGACCCATACCCGACAACTTATCACTAGTTGTTATTGGTGGGAGACCCTTGCTAAAGACTGACATACGTATGTTGCGTCTTGTTCAGGGTGTAGCCAAAGTAAAACCCCTAGGATACTGCCTGCTGCTAAACTCATGCCTCTCCCCATACCCGAAAGACCCTGGTCCCACGTAGTGGTGGACTTCATCACTGACCTACTTTGCTCTGATAGCAATACTTCTATCCTGACAGTAGTAGACAGGTTCTCCCGTGGTGTGAGGTTCATAGCCTTCCAAACCGCTGAGGTTTTATTCAACCAAGTTTTCCATATATACGGTATACCTGAGGACATTCTGTCGGACCGTAGACCTCAGTTCACATCACATGTTTGGTCAGCCTTCTTTGAACATATAGGGGTAGTTGTCAGTCTGACATCAGGTTATCACCCTCTGCCAGTACGAACATGCTAACCAAGAACTAAGTAAGTTTCTGCATTGTTTTTGTATGAACAACCCTGCTGACTGGTCCAAGTTCCTTCTTTGGGTAGAGATGGCCCAGAACTCTCTCACGTGTTCCTCCGTGGGCATTACGCCATTCAAGTGTTTCCTTGGTTACCAACCCCCCGTGGCCCCATGGACTTCGATCACTACTGACATCCCTGCTGTGGATGATTGGATGCGACGTATCGAATAGTTATGGGAGGAAACTCATCAGAGAATTGAACATGCTTTTTCACAATATAAGGAAATGGCGGATCGACATAGAGGAGAAACACCAGTATACCAGCCTGGACACCGGGTATGGCTATCTACCCAGGATTTCTGTAAACCCAGATCTTGTTGCAAGTTGGGTCTCAAGTACTTCGGTCCCTTTCAAGTCATCAAGCATGTAAACGATGTTACTTACCAACTCAATTTTCCTGTACATTTCTGCATTTCCAGTTCTTTCCATGTGTCTCTTCTCAAACCTGTCATTTCAGGTCCCCTGGATGAAGTGTCTTTGGACAACGTGCCGCCTGAGCCTATTGGCGGTACCCCAGTATAGTCAGTGCACTGCATTCTGGATTCCAGGAGACGTGGGGGCACCATTCAATATCTGGTCGATTGGGAGGGTTTTGGCCCGGAGGAACAGAGCTGGGTGCCTCATCATGACATTCTAGATCCTGGCCTCCTTTCAGAGTTTCACCTTCAGTTTCCTGACAAGCCGGCTCCTCGTCCTTGTCCTCACTGCCCTCTTTCAAGGGTACCTTGGCCTGGATCGGCTTCCTCCGCACCTGTCGTTGGTCATCGCGGGCATCCTCATGACTCTTTTGGGGGGGGGGCTATTGTCATGCTGTCCAACACCCAAACAAACTACACTACCCATCATGCAGTTAGTCTCCAGGAGAGTGACTCATCCAATCATCAACAGTTCACCAGATCCTCATCACCTGCATATTGAGTTCACCTGTTTTTTCATGTATATAAGCAATCCTAAGACTGGTTGTCATTGTGAAGTATTGCCTCCAGTTCATCTGTGCATACCGAGCGGTCTATTCATGTTTTTGATCTCCTGTGTTTTTGCTCTACGGTTTTTTGGTCTCGGACTGTTTTCCTCTAAGATTGCGATTACCCTTGACTGCATCTCTGTGGTTCTGAAACTGGCTAGTTTAACCATCACAGATACGGATTACAATAAGACTCCTGCCTTTTATCCGCAAGCGTCTGACTTTGCTTACAGTGTTACACTATGTAACATACTATATATGTTATGACCAGGAAACTTAAAAGCCCAAGACATTGGAAAAGATTTCTCCTCAGTGAGCCTGCTTCACAAAGATTTGCTTTTCCCCCCCCTCTCTCACTTCTCATTTTCTGAGAATTTTTCATTATAGTTCTCCTTCTTGCCTTTGCCAGACCGGGCGTTCTAAAGGACTTGAAGACGATGGGTTCTGTATCGCTGTTCATCTTTTTCATTACTCTGCTTGTTCTGGCAAGGCAGGTGGGTGTCCTTCACACTATAGCTCACAAACCAAGAAAGAGCAGGGTCAGTAATCCAAACCTAGCTCAGTGCGCTTGAATTGCTTTGTGGAGTGAAGCTGGATTTGACTAATCTGCATGGTACAGTTTCCATAATTTGTGATGTGTGTAGCCTTTGACACACTGTAAAGCTGCTATATTCAGAGTCTTATTGCTTATAAATGTAAGTAATCTCTTAAGAAGATTTGTTATGCATTGTCACCCAAACTGAAAATTATAATTATTCTTTACAGCATCTGAGCTGGCATGTTTAGGATATTTTCAGTTCCATTGTTCTTTAATAGCATAATTAAGCACCCTTAAAATGGGAGCATTGCAGATATATTAAAGGAATTTGACAGTAAGTAATTTTATAAGTTTCATTTGTACATTTCATTTTAATTGGTTAATTCTGACAAATAATTAATGTACTGTAGTCTACTGTATGATGTCAAAGATAATGCAGTCAGCTATGCAGTCTTTTGGCAGTAGATTACCTACCAGCTACTTTCCAAAGGAAACAGTGAAGCTACAGTAAAGCTTCAATGCAGAAAAGTAAAACCAACCAGTTCATAAATATAATGTCCCCCTTTATATTCTCTTCAACTCAAATAAATGGTGGTTGGTTCCAGACCTACAGACCTATATATTAGTTACAATGAATGTAGTTACTGAATTATGACATTTTCCTTAAGATCAATAACTGAAGAATTGGCCTTGCGTTTAAGAGGCTAAATGAGGCTAATATCGATATTTTCTTTAATATTGTAAGGCTGAAACAGTGGAAAGTCCCAATGTTTGATAAATTTTGTGTGTGTGTGTGTGTATATATATATATATATATATATATATATATATATATATATATATATGCAGCCTCCCTAACAGAGTTGACATGTGATTTGACTTGTTATCTTTCTGATTTGTGAAAAGTCACACAAGGTGATCAGATGTCTGCATCTCTTTGCCTCTGTGTCCTCTTGTAACAGAATGAATATTACTGTAGGTTAGACTTTCTCTGGAAGAACAAGTTCAAACGGGAATGTGAAGAGATTGAGACTATGGAGAACCTCAACCGGGTGCTCCTGGAAAATGTGCTACCTGCTCATGTAGCAGAACACTTCCTTGCTCGGAATTGGAAGAATGAGGCAAGTGTATGCATATGCACTGATCAAAAGGACAGTGAAACTTATTGAACAACCGGATGAGGCAATGTAATGTTTCTGTGCCTTCCAAAAAATATTTAAATTGAATGAGTTTACGTCATTTCCAATTCTTAGGTTAAATCTAAAATCATCATCTTTCCTTTTTCCTCACCACATTTATTAATGATGCCTGCTATAATTTGTTTTGCAGGACCTCTACCACCAGTCGTATGACCTAGTGTGTGTCATGTTTGCCTCCATCCCAGACTTTAAGGAATTCTACACAGAATCTGATGTAAACAAGGAGGGATTGGAGTGTCTCAGACTCCTCAATGAGATTATAGCAGATTTTGATGAGGTATAGAATAGTGTAGAAACATATTCAGCATACTATCTATCTCATTGCTATCAGTTTCATTTCCAATTATATTTTGAAAAGATGTATGGGAACTGAAATATTTAGACGTGAACTGCCAAAACTAATCATTTCAATCATATTGTTAAATTAACATGAAAGCAATATTAACATAAATGTGATCTTTGTAATCTGGGGACTACACTGAAAAAATGCATTTTAGACCCTGACTGAAATGAATTTATGAATTTACTCATAAAACAGCTTTACTGCTTTTTCTGGGGTATTTGATTGATTTCCTTGACTGAGTATTTGCTCTCTCCTCATCACTGGCAGTTATTATCCAAACCCAAATTTAGTGGAGTGGAGAAGATAAAGACTATCGGCAGCACCTACATGGCTGCTACTGGACTCAACATCACTCCTGGGGCAGAGTATGCACAGGTGAGCCTATGTACTCAGTTTGGGGGGGGAAATAAAAATACTACAAACAATTAATTTGAAGCTCAGATCACAGAGCTAAAATTCTGTAATAAACACTAAGATTGTTCAGAAATGTTAAACACCCACATTCTCTAACATCTCTAACATCAACTTTCTCCAAAAAACACTAATATATGTATGATAACAGCTGGATTTTGTGGTGGTTTTTAGTGAACGTTTGGTTGGTGTACTCTGGGCTCTATGTTTCTTTTGGGGTTTATTAATTCTCCAAGAAACAAAACGTGGTCTTTTTATATAGGCGTGGATGTTGGTGAAAATTGGGAGTAAAAATAAATTATGATTTTCCCTGTCTCTCTATCTTTAAGGATCATGACAGGCAGTACATGCACATTGGCACAATGGTTGAGTTTGCCTTTGCCCTTGTGGGAAAACTTGATGTTATTAATAAACATTCTTTCAATGACTTCAAACTGCGAGTGGGTGAGTAGGAAAAGTACATAAAAGAATAATTGTGCACAGGAACATGACAATTCAACATCAGGGTATTAACATGTACTTCAAATTATATAAGGCCTATGTCAACCTATATGGTTTCCAAGAACAGTTTCACAAACATTTTAGTATCCTAGAAATTCATGCAGAGGAAAGTCTATGTTGTAGATGTGATGTCTTTCTAGCATTAGCCTTTCCAAAGCTAAAATTCCTTTTACATAGCTTTGGGATTTGTGCTCAATAGGAATAAACCATGGACCACTAATTGCTGGAGTAATAGGAGCACAGAAGCCACAGTATGATATTTGGGGCAACACTGTGAATGTGGCCAGTCGGATGGAGAGCACAGGAGTCCTTGGGAAGATTCAGGTATGTTTCTGTTCCCGTCTACACTGTACAGTAAGCATGCCAGCATTTAATGGGGTTGCTTTTGTCAGTATTCTTAGCATTGAATTCCTTTCTTCGTTATTCTTTCCAGGTCACTGAAGAAACTAGTCGGGTCTTGCAGATGTTGGGATACATGTGCTCGTGTCGCGGGATCATCAATGTAAAGGGCAAAGGGGACCTCAAGACATTCTTTGTGCACACTGAGATGACCAGAACCTTATCGCAAGGGAATGTTATGACTTGAACTTCTCTCTTTCTCATGCGTGCTCTCTCTCTCACACACACAGATCAACAATGGCCAGAAGTACACACATGAAAACCTGTCACTCACTTTCTCATTCTCTCACTCTCTCTCTCTCTCTGTCCACACACACACACACTCGCAGAGAGAGAGAGAGAGAGAGAGAGAGAGAGAGAGAGAGAGAGAGAGAGAATATAATCAACTCTGTAAATAAATCTACATTTCTCACCCAGGTGTGGATGGACAGATCAGTTCGAGAATATAACGGTCTGAATGAAACCTAGACAAGCCACTGTGTGTGCAAATCAATACAGAGAACAGCTGAGGGTTTGTAAAACAATTAAGGAAAAGTTAGACATATGTGTTTGTTTTGGTGCAACCATTTTCTTATCAATTAAAGAATTTCTCTATAAACATTACTGTGTTCATTTATATGTAAAATTTATTATCTGCTATCCCAGATAAAGATTAACAGTCATAGCAAAAGAAAGAGGAAAAAAAAAAAACAAATGACAAGTAAGAAAAAAATTTTTTTTAATTAATTTTCTCACACGTATTGCATACCTTATGAGTAAAAAGTTACTTTCAAACCGGAACAACAGTCCCGTATCCCTCCTCCACTGTTCTGGTAATTCCGTTTTTCCTGTAGACTACCAAACTGTCGTCCTGGTGTGTACAGGGCTGGGGGCAGACGACGCCCATACTCAGAGGACGACAGCACAGCTGATGATTCCTAAGGAAGGGGTGGGCAGAGTCGAAGTGAATTGGGAAAAAATAAGGCTACTTGTTTGTAGCTAGTTGGTAACTATTTATCTTAAAAGACTAAGGTATTCCTAACACACGCACTCAATCCCTGTTGCAATAACGGCTACTGATTATCAGTGACTAGTAATTAGCTACAACTACACACCACATGATGTCAAAAGTACAGAAAACCAGGCAGAGGTTACGAGGGTTTATATGCTCCAGTTAGGTTTAGCTTTAATCCTAAACGAGGTTTGAAAGTTTGCCTACCTCGTTGAAAATGTCCAGTCCACGGCTCTTTGCATGTTCTCTGTCATCTCGGTGCAACTTGTTATGGTAACCTTCAGCTCGTTGATATATAGTCATATAAATACATTTCTGGTGCCTTACAGCTAGAGATCGTACCAATTAGGAAAACTAACTAGCTAGCCAACCTAGCTAACAAGATGGTTTAGCTAGGTTAGTTTAGCTAGATAGGCTAACTAAATGTAGTGTTATCTTAGAATTGCAGCTGAAATAACGTTCTTCTTTGGGTCCACTTCTTCTTGGTGGTATAAAACTAAATACAAACAATGTAGACAGTGGTTTTGACTTTTCTTGGGATAATACGTCCATTTTTTAAGTATTTGAAAGAACAGTTAACGTCATGCTCAACCTTTTGACAGACCTAAGAGATAAACAGATTTTGGTTGCTTAGCACGTGGACCCAGTGACGGGTGACATCGCACGCCCACGTGTGACAAAGACGTGTGAGTGTTGACAGTCACGGCACCACAAAAACAGGCCCCGACCTCGTGGGTTAGGACCCCAGTTTGTTGACGTTAATTGTATAGTCAAATTTTGTTCGGTGTCTGCTTCTCTGTTGTGTTTAGTTTGTTTTTCATCGAGCACAGTTGTGAACCACTCTTGCAGATTTGAAAGCACATGAAATAATAAAAGGCTAAAACATTTAACCATTAGTGCCATTAGTGAATGACTTTGTTGTCAAAGTTAACTTTTGTATGCAGGATTTTTAAAAAGAGCATATTAACCCAAAACCAGTTCTGCTGTAAATGATCCAGTGTTAACCAAACTCTTGCGTTTTGCTTTCACTCACTTGCATATTGTATGGATTTTCATGCTCTGTAATATTTTAATAATGTTTGTTGGTTTTGTTTTTGCATCATGTTAAATCCCACTGTGCCTACATTGGGCTTTGACTCATGTTATTGTAAGCAACCAAATTCAATTAAACAAAGCAAAAAGTAGCCTTTTCCATAGAGGAAGGGTAAACTACCATGATCACTACAAGAGGAGTCAAGATCTTTATAAATAACTTTCATACAATGAGTGACTGCAGTAAGCACCACTTTCTAAAAAAAAAAAAAAAAAAAAAAAAAAAAAAAAAAGCCTTGGTGGAGGCTTTTAAAGTAACAAACACTTTTGTTGTTGGCATTTTAAAAAGTGCTCTTGAAAAGTACTTCTGGAATACCTGTTTCCCTGGTGTTGCTAAATTTTTTAAAACTGAGTTAGCCACTTGTGCAAACGCGCCACACTATTTCACATCGCACATGGCGCGTGCGTATGTGCACGTTGTGTGTGGACAGAATGAGTAGGCAAATCAAAGGGGATGTTATAGTCAGATGACGCTTGCTGCAGTAATATTAGTGCAATTTCAGCTCAAGTGCTGCGCCCAAAGTGACAGGGAGCTTAGATCCTGCGATCTTCAACCCTACAGCTGCTTGGAAGTGACCCTACGAGTGAGCTGTCCGATGCCTGTAGCACATCTCTGTTAATTAGAGCAATTTTGAAGTGCTATAGTTAAATCAACACATATTAATTCAACATTTAGAGTCTTTCTGTGCACTAAAAAGCCAAGTTTAAGATGTTAACGAGTGAGTGGGGGGAAATCTAAAGTGCTGTTATTGCTGGTGACATATCAATTATAGCGGCGCACAGCGACTTTATCACATTCCGGCTTTTTACGTATTTACACCTCTGGCTGGTGAACAGATTCTCTATATGTAGCCTTTTGGCAATATAGAAACACATGGGGTTGTTTACAGAAGTCAGCAAGTGGTGAAGATGATGAAAATATATACACTACCAAAGTGCAGGCACCTTCCTCTTGTCTACACATTAGTCCACAGTAGTCAGTGATGGTCAAGATTTTCTCTATATCAGAAAAGTCTTCAGTACTATAGTAGGGGAATTATAGAATCACTTTACATCACTCATTGTACATGCACTATTAACAGAACGCTTCATATACTTGTTGTTTGCTATTGCACTGATTGCTGTTTGATATTGTACTTGTGCTTATTCAATGGGTCAGTTTGACTCTAACCTGCTGTACTGTACTAGGATGTGTTCTATGAGTAAATGACAAAGCACTTTTGTAAGTCGCTCTGGATAAGAGCGTCTGCCAAATGCTGTAAATGTAAATGTAGGATGCCCATGGGCCCACAAAGGAGGATGCAACTTGACTAAAGAGTAAGTCTGCCATTCATTATGTGCTAACATTTTATTTATTTAAAAATAAATGAGACCCATAAATGTAAAATATTCTTTTTGTTATTTTTCATTCTGTTACTGTGCAAGGGCCAGTAACCTGTAAATCAAATTCTAAAGTTACAGAGACAAATTAAAAGACAACAGAATCAGCCCAGTTTAACACATACTACATTTAGCTGATGCTTTTTATCCAAAGCAAGCTATGGGTGAGTACAACTTGAGTAATTGAGGGTTAAGGGTCTTGCTCAGGGACCCAACAGTGGCAAGGCTTGAACTGGCAAACTTTTGATTACAAGTTGAGTACCTTAACCATTGAGCTACCACTGCCCTTAACACAGAATGAAAAAAGATGACAGATGTCACCTACATTGTGCTTTGGAAAAATGCTGTCTCATTATCTTCTTGCTTTTCTTGAAATTATTGAAGTCAGAGATGTAGTGTGCTTCTGTGTATGACAAAACAGATCTAGCATCTTTTTCATCATCTTTACCTATTTCCTCAAAGAAAATAGTAAAAATCTGCTAATGTAAAGTGTAGTGCACTGTGTGAACTTTGATTTTAGTCTTTATGTCTTTGTGTATTAGCTGTCCATTAGTATAAATGATATATTGCTAATGTATACATGCTACATTGCTAAAGTATACAAATGCTACATTGCTAATGTATACATCACTACAAGATGACCACATCAATCTCTGTTACAAAAATACTTTATTTCTTATAAACACAATGTTATACACAATGTTATGCATTGATACAACACTCTGGAGTGATATTGCAATCTCTTTGTTGATGTGGTAAGTAAATAATATTATTAAATAAACCAAAATACATTCCTATAAATGACTGATCTTAAATCTATATTTCACATTTCTGCAAACTTATTTCTGTACTGTTTACATTAAAACAATATATATTCTAAAAAATAATGGAGTTAAATGGGCCCTACAAATTACCCGATAAGCCTGACAAGTTCGTGTGCTGATGTCTATTCTGCTGTGACATTCTTCTGTCTCAGGCAAATACAACACACAAATTTAGTATTTTCCATTGTGAAATATCTTTAGTAGCAAATCCAAACAGTAGGTTGGCAATACATAATTTTGATATGCTGCCTGCAATAAAGGCTTAGTCTAATTATCCTTTTATATTCTCAATCTACAACTATGGCCTTCATCACAGCTTCCATCTCTTAGGACTAAAGAGTTTTCCTTAAATTACATCCAATTTGTGTGAAATGGTCCATTAGTCCAATCCCTAACAGAGTGTATTTTTTAAATTGAGTCCTTTTTTCTTTCTTTTTTAATATATATTTTCCCCGTTTCTTTCTTTCTTGCAGTGGTACATGATTGTGGGGGGGGGGGGGGGGGGGGGGTTGGATGTGGATTGGAGACACTGAACAAAGACCAATCAGAAAATCCACACAACCCATTAAGCTTTAATTGCAAGAGGAAAATGAGAAGCGGAGGGGTTACGTCATCATTCACGTGCAACTAGAGCAAAATCGCCTGCTCTGTAGTCCACGCTTGTCGTCCAACTACTGAAATCTACCGAGCCTATACTACCCCCTGCTGGGCTGGCTCTACATTATAACTGCAAATAGGCATATCCCAAAAAGCCTGATACGGTTTTGTTAGTTTCCCTGCCTAAACACCGGATTTTAAATAAATGTTTGTGTAAATATAATGTCAGACGCGCGAAGAAAAAATTATGCAGTTGTTAGGAGCGGGGTGGTTTGGTGTGTCCTTCTCCAGAAACAACCACAGTGAACTGCAGATAAAAAGACTGAACAAGACTGAACGGAGTGTAAACTACCTTAGGCATGCATTTTTACCGCGACTGATTAATCAATCTGTAGCCTCTATATATTATTCTCCTATTTATTATTTGCCACCATAATCTATACTTATCTTCGTATGACTTCAGAACGGAAATGGATAGCTGAAAGCTTTGTTTTTGGTTTCGGGGGAAAAAAAGAGAAGCCAAAAGTAAAGAAACCTACATTACCGCCTACATTCTTTTCCGCTTCAGACACACCTACAGGCCAATTACGTCTTATTCCTCAGATTATGAACGCGAACAAGTCCGGACTGGAATATGGGTGCGACAAAAGAAAGGAGGCGTTGCAGTTGTGTTCATGCGAATCGTGAAACAAAATCTGCTCAGTATTTGCCGTCCACAATTAGGCAATAGATCCGTTGTTATAAATCGGCTATAGTTTGTCGCACATCTTAATCGCAAATTACTTTAAGTCTCTTTTCATTAACAGTAAACCGAGTCTCGCACGTACACGTGTTTAGAAGATTTCGAAGTTAGGGAAGACGGTGGAGGTATGTGTGTGTGAGCACAGTTGACCTGCACTTAAGGGAATTTGCAATGTGCAGCCGGGCGCTGGAACCATAAGGTAACGATGACGAACAATATTTCTCACTTCACACATGGGTAAAGCCTGCTTTGGTTTGGGTATGTGGTTTTAGTTGAGCGGTAGATAACGTTTCCATGATACCTTGAACTTCAATCTCATTATGACTTGAAATGTTGAATATTAACCTTGGCAAATTCTCATTGGTCACTTGATAGGCAACCAAAAATAAACCACCAAAAAAGGCCGGACGCCACAACAAACGGCATTACAACGAATTGTCAACAAATGCTTTGATGCTCTGTCAAAACGTTGTAGCGCTTATATACAGTTGTCATTCCTGTTGGTTTACCACAGTGCCTCCGACTTTTTTTTTTTTTCTACCTAAGAGATTGACTTCAGTTACTATATTGGCTACTTGAATGTGTTACTTGCTTTTACAGAGTTTTGATATTTCCTCGACTTGTCTCTCCTGCCCTAAACCCCCGCCCTCTCTCTCTCTCTCTCTCTCTCTCTCTCTCTCTCTCTCTCTAATATCCCACTATCCCTCTGTCTATCAATTAATTTCACTCTCAGAATATACAGTCATGCGTCGATTCAGCTCTGAAGGGTCTCTGCAGGACTTGGAATTCTTGTCTTGGAAGAGGGCAGCTTTGAAGGATGACATCCATGATGAGGAAGTTCAGGAGGACACATATAAGCACCTGTCACACCTTGGGAATGAGACAGCCAGGGAAACAGTAACCTTTCCATGCACCCCGGCTGTGCTGGAGAGTGCCGGGGGCAGGTCTGTGCTTACTAAAGAGCACAGCGTTAGCGTGGAGACCCTGACCAATCTGGACAACATGTCCTCTGGTTTCCTTCGGGTAACGGCCCTTAATGAAAGCTTCAAAGCCTACAGTGACAGCCAGCTAACTGGACGTGCCACAGACAGTACTGACAGTATGGGAAAGGAGGAGGATACCGTGCCATCTCCCTCATCTATGGCCAGTCACTGTTGCTTCCAAACTCCTGAGTCCCAAACCCATCGATACCATGTAATGTCAAAGCTGTCAGCTGCCAAACTGCATCTGAAGAGTCTATTTGGGCAGGTAAAGTGGTAGAGGGGTTGATAGGAGGATGGGGTTGTTGTTTTTTTTTGTTCAAAGGTATTTCTGTCCAATTTGCGTGTATACTGTTCGTTTGTGCTGTTAGGAATCAAGATGTTTAGATTGCTATAAGACATTGGCTGAAGTAAGGGCAGACAAGTAGTGTATTTAGCACAGGTGAGATTAAGTTTAATTCGTGTTGCACGCTTTCACACGGCAGTTCTGGTCCCAGCATTAAGACTCTCATTTCTGAAGTTCTCTTTGCTGATTCGCTCTGTCACTGAGATTGAGCGCAAAACTGAAATTGTGTAGGAATGCTCACATATGTTGTCATTCCAGACATTCTCTCTGCCCAGTGTTGGCACTGAGGCAGGCCATTCCCTGTCCATGACATCGACACATTTGGCAAGGGATCAATTCAAGTCTAAAGCAAACATTTCAAAGGCCACGTTGGGGCTTTGAGAAACCTTCATTCCTTTGAAAACTGTTGGTCCGTACTAGGCTAAGCTTGTATCTTAATGCTATATTGTCACACTTTCTCTATGCTATTAATGCCTCGTGAAGTATGGCATAAATAGACCTATGGAATTTTATCTGGCTTCTTGTGAAATAATAGACTAAAGAAATTTGTCCTCACCAAGAAATCCTATTTTTTTCTTTTACTATAGAGTCCACAGTCCTCCCATTCAAATCTTGCAGCTGCAGAGCAAAGAGACCAAGAAAACAGGTAAAATCAGTTTGCCATTATTGTAAATAGCTGTGTGATCACTTTTTTTTCATCCTGATCTGATATGAACAGTTCCAACATTCCTCTTCAGAGATGACCTTGTTCTGCCTGGTTGTGTGGGTGTGGGTTTTGACTCAGGTCAGGTGAAACTGAACTTTTTATCGTGCCTCGTCTTGCACTTGTAGCTTTGCCTTTATCTTTAAAAGAAATGTTTATCTCTTATCTTTTTCTTTGTTGTACCCCTCGCCATCCATCATGGCTCAATGTCTTCCTTCTTCTTTGTGTTTCACCCCTTCTAATTTCCTTCCAGAATTTCATGCTGACTAATGCTGCAATTTCTCAACTGACAGTGTCAAAGAGAAGCGGTCTCGGTTCCGAAAGCAGTGGAGCCAGGTGGGTCACGGCAAGACACGCCTCAGCAGGCAGGAGGTGGAGAAGTGGGCAGAGTCTCTCCACGCCCTGCTGGACAGCAGAGGTGAGGGCCAAAGCCACCACTCTGCCATTTTATGAGGCAAAATAACCACAGGCTCATTAAAGAGACCACTGTGTGTTTCTGTGGTGTTAATGATTTCAGCATGTTGTGGTAGCTGTAAACAACCCAAAACCCAATTTCTCTGTGATAATTATGTTCAGCAACAGAGTGAATGCAACTGGTTTTGGTGGGATGGATTATCTCGACCAGTGCAAGCACACACCTGTAACAGAATGCAACACAGCTTCCCTTTAGACAAATGTGTGCTAATCTGTGTTCTGCATGTGGATGACTTTGAACCAGATTAAATCGCACTGTTTCCTCCTGGCAACATCAGTGATTGTAAGGCTAGTTCTTCGTTGCTCTAGCGATAGGATCAGCTGTATAAGAGAATTTTAACGGAAGTGTTATTTTTGTCACACGATTTGCAAAACCCATCCTGTGACTTATGACATTGACCCAGCATAAAAATAACAGAGTTGCAATCTCAGTTGGTTTGAACTTGATATGGAAGTACTACTGTCTGCAGTTTCAAGTGAAAATGACCAAGGTTCATTGTAGTTAAGTATTGGGAATACATTCTGTGAAACCCTTGGAGCCATAAAGAAAGTATTTCAACTACATGATTTGGGATTATCTTATTATCTGTGTTTTGTCTTATGTTAGATTTGTCTTATGTGGTTTGTGGAACATGAGTATGTTGTAACATCTGTGTCTCCCTTCATTTCCTCTCTACGCCCAACAGTTGTTTTTTTTTTTCCCTTGAGAAAACTTTGCAGGCAGTTGTGCAAAGGCAAGATAACTTGTAAGTTAAGTGAAAAGAAAAGGAAAATAATTAGGAAAAAACTCCAATAAGCAAACTATTGAGCTTTATGTCCAGTGCTCTGAGAGTGTGTGTACATTTGTTACACAGAACACGTCTTTCCGTGTCTCCTTTCTGCTGGCCACTCGCCACCCTAAAGATGGTAGTCCGTAGGGGCTGTGTGTGTTTTTTCCGACTGCAGTTGTTCACTTTGCCCCTCCTTCTCCACTCTTTCCATCACTCTTCTCCAGTGGGCGTGTCCGTGTTCGAGGCATTCCTCCGCTCCGAGTTCAGTGAAGAAAACCTCCAGTTCTACTTGGCCTGTGAGCAGTACAGACGCTCGTCCAACACCTTCAGCCTGCAGAGGCGTGCAAAGGAAATCATCGCCACCTACATACAGCCCGGTGCTCCCCGAGAGGTGTGCGTGTGGATGTGTGTGACACTCCCAACATGTCACCCCTGTATGTTGAATGTGCCATTTTCTGATGTGTGTCTGTGCTCTCATCCAGATAAACCTGGACTTTAAGACTCGGGAGCTGACGCTACAGCTCCTCAAGGCACCCTCTCATAACTCCCTCTGCCACGCGCAGCAACGCATCCGCTCCCTGCTGGACACAGACTGTTACCCACGTTTCCTCCAGTCCAACATCTACCTCACGCTCTTGAGTGATGGCTACTAGACCCAGGATAGAACAGTGTGATTATGGACTGAACGGCTTTTAATTGGCTGATATGGCGCAGCTGCCTGTTGATGGGCAGGTGCCTGAAAGGATAAGTGCAATGATGCTATGTCAGCTGGAAGACTTGTGAAAATCATAAAAAACCAATTGATGGAGTAAATAAACTACTGTTTTTACCCCCTCCAAGATTTTTAATATATTGCTGAAAATGAAACTGATGAGTGATTGCAGTGAATGGAAAAGTCTGATCTTGTCTTAAGTGCATGTTTATTCCAAAGGGCCAATTACCCTGAAGTCCTGGCCTTAGAGAGATATGCACACAACCTTGTAATCATTAAACAGATCTAGGGCCCATCACCCCTGAGTGAGCAGAAGCCAGGCTGACAGGAAAGGAAAAACTCGTCTGGCAAGGTTGGGCTCTCATCACAGCACTTGCTGTGCAGTATCACTGTGGGAAACAATCCTTTGTTTGGGTCAGTGCAAGATGCTGATGTAAACAAGGAGTAACCTTTTGAAGCCTTACTCCAAGTAATCGGTTTGGCAGTTTTCCTGAAATTTCTTCCTACACAGTCCTACAAGTCTGTTTTTCAGAATAAGTTTGTTGATAGTTGTGTTACCTAAGGTACCAGGGTTGTACTGTGTTTGTGCCAGTTCAGAACATGTAGAAATAAATTATATTTTATATTGTTCTCTATGACCTACAAGTCGTGTGTGTGTGTGTGTGTGTGTGTGTGTGTGTGTAATTTGGAAAGTAGAGGAGTGTGTGTTCAGACCAGTACAATAACAAGAGTGCTTGGTACTATTCTCAGCAGGAAGCTCTTTCCACCAGATCCAAAGACCTGCAAACGCTTGTTACATCTGTGTCTTCACTCTCGTAGACTAATTAGGGTGATACTGTTATTTTAATGTGTTTTTTTTTTTTTTTTGTATTTATTTTTACTCGAACAACTCGTCTAAAACAATACAAGATAAGTCACAATGCTTCAGGTTAAGTCCGTTTCACCACCACCATCTTAATAGGACACTGATGGGTTTTTGGGTAAATTCTAACTCCTCAGTCGTCACTCCTACACACTATTTAGGACATTGTTGTTAACAAGAAACTTATGCTGAATGCTGTGATTAAAAATGTGTAATATCTTGTCCTAATCCTCATTGGATTTCCTTAACTGTAGTAGCAATAACTTCCACAAGAGACTTGTGTGATCCTACTGGCATGTTAATTTGCATTATACAAGGCAAATTTTCTAGGCTCTTAAAATTTTTTCAGAGATAGGAGTTTTTAAAACCCACTCTCCGTGTTATTTACCCAAGGTCTACCCTTAATCCAAAAAACATCAAATTATGAGAATGGTGTGTTACATTTTTTAGCTAATAGTGATAAGATGATCCTGTTCATTTTCAATTTTTGTTTATTTTGAAATACAAAATTCCTTGAACATATATGCATAATACTGTTTTAACAGCTGTAAAACCAAGCTGTTTAAACGCAGGTTTACAGTAATCTTAAAAGTGTGACTTTGTGCCCTGTAGGGAGTCTATCTGGTGCCACACTGCTGCACATGTTCAAAGCCACAGCATCTTAAGTCTTTACGGCTTTCCCATCTTCAGATTATTTCTTCTGGTCTTTAACATCCCTGGGCTAGTTAAGAGTTTCCACAGCCAAGGCTATGGGGAGCCTTTCCTCTCCTCTTTCCCCCGCCAGTCCCTGCTTTGCCTTCCTCTCCATCATGTCCTCCAGTCCCCTCCTTTCCTCTGATCTCCTGCCAGCTTTTCTGTCTTTCATCACCAGGGGCACGTGCTGCGGTTTTCCTGTTTCTGTCTGACCCACTGGGCCGTGTAGCGCCTCTCTCCCACTGTCCAGGACCAGCCGGACCCTCTTGGTGCCCTCTTTGCCTCCACAGCCATCTTCGCTCCCTTTGTGTCTCTGGCTACTTCAGGCCAGGACGGTTCCTTGCCTCCCCTCAGGCTCGCGCTGTGCAGGTCGGCTGCCTCCTCTTCTGGCCCTGGGGCTGCCCTGGGGGTCTGCTGCCTGCGAGTGCTCCGGGAGCTGCACAGCGCCGGCAGTGACGCAGCCTGGCTCTGAGGGAGTGGTGTGCTGAGGAGAGAAGAGAGAAACATTGGCAGAAAAAGTGAACCTCAGACAGGAAGAGATGTTACGAGGAAAGAGAGGAATAAGTCCTTCTTCGAAATTTCATCAATAGAGTAATCAGACAGCTGTTGTCAGGGGACTTATGAACGTTCCTGGATAACCACACTGCGTTTTTAGTTCTTCTGCTTTCTGACTTGGCATCATGTTTGGCCTTATGTGAAGTCTGTAACTCTCATACATGGCGTGACGCATAGCCAACCTTTCTGCTGTGTTTGTGTGTTCCAGTGCGTCTGCCTGTCCCCCTGTGTCACACTCTTTCACACTGACCACTGGCTGCAATCCTGAGGAAGCATACATGACAACTACTAACAAGGCAACACGTGGGATACGTAGTGTCCTCCGGACCACAGCAGCTGTCGTTACACACTCTGCTGCGGTGCAAGGATCCGGGTTCAAAAGACACGTTACCTGGCAGCTTCGACGTGCTCAGCTGTTCCGCCAATAAGAGCCCAAGGCCTCTGCTGGTCATATGGCGACTGTAGAGATGGTTCCTGGCAACCAAACCCTGATTGCTACAGGAGGGGAAGGGGAATGTAAACACAGGGGATGTGGGGAGAGCGTGGATTCCAGCATGGGCACCACCAATGAACAGGGACAAACGCAAATTTGGAGGTGGGGAAGGGGGCCATGCCATAAAAAAATAAAATAAAATAAATAAATAGAAAGAAACAATTAAGAAAGTGTGAGAAAGGAAAAACATAAAAAAAGAAGAACATAAGTAACAATTAGAAAACTCAAACTTATAATAGAATGCAATAATATTTAATGAACACAATATTTAGTGAACAAAAATAATAAAGGAAAAAGAGGACATGCAAATGACTGTGATGTTCCTGAATATGCGAAGATTTAAGAAGCAACAAAATGTTGTGGTGGGGGGGGGAGTTGTTTGTTTGTTTGACTTCTATACATAGTCAGCTTGTTTAGATGGGAGAACTCATAATAGCGTTTAACTACTTTTAGTTATGTATTGTAATTTTTGAATATGTGATTTGAGAAACAACATGCTTTTTTTGTTCAACTCCTTTTAATGAATATGAAACAAAGTGCTATGGGGAAGACAGTGTTAATTATTTTGTCACAATAACAGTAAAGAAATGCACTAGGTACAAATCGCAGTTTCACCTGCATTTTACACTTCATGGGTCAATGACAAATTAGACCTTTCAAAATGCACTTCTCTATGCTGGAGCAAAAGCCATAACCTTTCAAAAATCTTTCAGATACATCACTTCCCTTCCCTACCACTTGATGTGAACACCCAGAATTTCCTCTATTTCAGCATTAGGTTTCACTTCCACAACCCTATTAGTAAATCAAACAAAATTACAGAACGAGTTAAGAGGTTTAAAAAAAAACAGGCATCTTTAGGGCTATGATGTCATAGGTTAAAAGGTTAATGAAAGCTGGGCTGAGATCTATTCAGAGAACTGTAAAGATGTTTGACCAGAGCAGCGCACACCAGAAGAAAGAACGTGTTCGGCGTTTTTGCGTTTGAAAAAGAGAGTGGTCAATTTTGTCATGAAAAGGTGCCACAAAGAAAAGGGAAGAGAAAGAAAAAAAAAGAAATACCGCGTATGAAGTAAAAAATATGTCAAGCCAGGGAGAAGAGAGGGAGGAAAGAGAGGGAGGAAAGAGAAGAAAAACAGCTGTTTAGAGGACAGTGTATGGACGATGAGCTCCCGGAACAAGCAGAGTTCACTGTACACAGTGAGGAGAGGCAATTCTAGTTTTTGCAGTCCAGTCAGTCATTCAGCCAGGCACAGAGGTGTCATGAAAGACACAACACCCCTCACTGCCCTTACGTCCCCAGGGTAGGACAGACGGTGCGCCTCTGAGTGCCTTTTCACTAGCTGAGCACCTGCCTGTGCTCGTAGCGTACAGCAAGGGAAGCGGGTTTCGTCAGTTTCAGTAGTCGGTGGCAGTAGTCAGTCCTGCGGGAATGGTATGAATTCAGCTGCAGTGGTGTCTGAAGTGGAAGGCCTGATTGTTTCTTGTCATGCAATGGAAGGTGTGACGCGCGAGCCGGACTGAGGAGAAACCCATACCTGGTGCGTTTCGCCCTGCAGCTGTCAGATAGCTGCGGGCGAGTGGTGATTCCTCGCCGTGGCCCTGGGATGGGGGCGGGGCAAGGAGGAGTGCGGCTGGGGGAGGAGCCAACACTGAGCGAACGAGAAAACTGGGAGGATATACCCACAGGTGGAGAGGGAGGCGTGGCCGTGGGGCAAACGAAAGGCCAGGGGCGGGCCTTCTGCTCCACTCGCACAGCTTTAAAAACACACAGAGGACACAACAGGAGAGAGACAGAGACTCTACCTAATCTTTCCCAGACCACAGTAATCACTGTGCAAAGAATGTTATTAAAAAGTCTGACAAAGTCCTACAATCAGCTAGCTGTGTATTAAAAGCCTCCTGTGGAGCATGTGACCAAGTCTGCAGGTCTGCTTCTACACTTCTTAAAAATGCTGCAAGACTCTGGAGAAGTGTTTTGTGCATCTTGCTAAATGCGCTCCACGTAAACTGTTCTTCTCAACACTACTTTCTACAACTCTCAGCATGGAGGATTTTCAAACATCATTTACGTACCCTCCCGCTCCATCAAGGAATATGGTTTGATCTCTCCTTCTGGTTTTTTGGGTTGAACTTTTCTCAGTTGGACTGCTGCTACAGAAACAATAAACTCATAAACAGCAGATAAAGAAACTACTATAAGTCACACAAATGCACTTGTTTCTGAAATATCAGAATTTGGGGACACCTTGCCTTCTTTTGAAATGTTCAGAGCAGTGTTTGATTTTCACAGAGAAATAATATCTAGAAGGGTTTTATTAATATCAAAAGCAGTTATAATTACCTAAAGAGATTTCTTTTGCTTTAAAGGTCACCATAATTTACACAGGTGATAGTTATCCTCAAAATAAACCTAATTAGGTTTTATGATGTTAAGTTATTGTAAGACAAAAAAAACCCCAAAAACATAGATTTTAAACATTAAATAAAAAGGTTGTTTCCAATTTTTTTGACTGGAAGTGCAGGTCCACAAACCTTCATACTTATGTGCATACACTGCACTGTTGGCTAATGACATAAGCACTCTCGGCTTGTTGGGGAGTTGGGGTGGGGGGGTGGGGGGTTGTTATAGGATGCTTGGTTACAACACGTCAGAATTTGCAAGCAGGTAGGAGCACAGCTCCAATGCTATGCTTCCATTGTTCAACATATCAGGCAAATCGGCCGTGCTGTCAATCGGGAATTTCATCTGAATGCCAGATCGCTAAGCTACCCTGCCATGATCACCCCCCTCGAGGTGAGCTTCAACTGTATGCAATAGGACTAGATGGACAGGTTTTGTGACCTTATTGGTCTTGAATATAACGCACTGAGAAATGATGAGTCGCCCCAGAACATTCATGGAAGGAAGAAAAGCTCTTCTTCACAATGCATGAATATTCATGAGAGTAATGAGGGACAGCAGGCCAATCCTACTCCACGCATTCTCTAACTCCACACCATGTGTTCAGCATCATGGCTCCAGCCCAACACGCCAGGCCCGCCAAAAATGCCCACACATGCATGACAGAGACCTTACCTGATTTATACCTGAAGAAGCCATCAAACACCACAAAATTATTCACCTGTAAAAGAGGAAACAGAGAATGTCAGAGATGTGCGATCTGAGACTCATTTTCTGGAAAATGTTCTTTAGAGCTGAACCACTCACTAGAAATAGCATTTCTTTAATTTGCTAAAGCAAACAGTTTGTAACTAATATAGCAGCCATGTTACACCAAATAAATACACTGAATTCATTCAAATACATATTTAATGTTGGATTATACAAAACAACATAAAAGCCAAGAAAATATTATCATACTATCTCTACTGTCTTAAAACATGAATAATCTCTCGAGTAATTAAGATGTAAAAAAAAAATGCTATAAATAAAACAGCCTGCACCGGACTGTGATTCCAGGAAGGATAAAGTAGGTTTAACAATCACGTGAGGATTAAACTCATCATAAGGGTGACATTAGATCTTAACAACTGATATTATGGTACGATAATGCGCATGAAGCACACCTGAGGCACACTGTGTTTAAGTCCAAAGTGCTTTTCTAGGAAGGCCAGGAATTTGGAGGAAGGTCTATCATATGCCATTTGTTCAGGTTTGACTTTCTTATGCTGGCAGAAAAAAAAGAAAAGAAGAAGAAAACAGTAGTTTTATTTTATATTAAACATATTATTTAAGATAAGCATAATAACGAGAGTCAAAGATAATCTTGGCTCTATAGTAAGTATGCTATATAAAATTTACAGGACTACCCATGTGTGAATGAACCTGAAAAAAAATAAATAAATCACATCATGAACAACCTTTAAAAATATATATATTTGGTACAGGAATTAGCATTTACATTTGAACCCATTATGCAAATTCATCCAGATGTATATTTCATGTAGCACTATATGGAGAAAACTATATGCAGTTTGACAGCTTCCCAGCCAACACCCATTGATAACAAGTGTACAAAATCAAGCACAAAAGCCCAGCTCAGTGACTTTAAACAGAGTACTGTGATCAGATGCCTCCTTCCCCACAAGTCAGTCTGTGAAATTTCTGCCTGGGTACATCTGCTCCCGTCAACTTTAATTGCATTTATTGTGAAATGGGAAGGTCTAGGAGCAACAACATCAGCCAAAAAGAAAAAAGATCCACAGGGCTACAGAGTTCTGAAGTCTATATAGCATAAAAAAATCACCCATCCCCTGTTGCTCCACTCACTATAAAGCATCTGAACAGAAACCCAAGATGATGATGCACTATGCCAACCATTGGCCAAAGTGGTGTAAAGGACACTCTGGAGTTTGATATAAAAATCTGGCCTGCCAGGAGAATGTTTGGTGAAAGTCTGGATGGTGTACAGATAATGCTCTGGGCTGTTTAGGTATTGGGCACATCCACTTTGTATGATTAAGCATTACCATCTTCCTTCACTGGAACAAAGACATTTTATATGCCCCCAAACTAATGTCAGTAATTTGCGGAAAGCCCTTTCCTGTTATGGTGTGGAGTAACTCAGGTCAATAAAGGAGTGTGGAGTGTGGTGTGGAGTGTCATGCACCATAGCTCAGCATAACTGAACACCTTTGGAATGAATTGGAATGTCAGTTGTGAGCCAGGCCTACTCATCCAAAGTGAGTGCCTAACCTCACAAATGCTTTTTTGACAAAATGGGCACAAATACCTACAGATACACTACAAAATCTTGTGGAACCTTTTAAGGCATATTAAGGCCATTGGTTTTGGAAAGGAATGTCTTACAACCAAAACGTATACACACACACATACACATATATATATATGTATGTGTGTGTGAGATATCACATCACACATACATACATACATACATACATACATACATACATACATACATATGTGTATGTGTGTGTGCACATTTAGAGAATGGAGAATGGACGTACTGTACATAAACACATACATACATTACATATACACACACACACACACACACACACACACATACATATAAATACACACAAACACGCACACACACACACACATATACATATACACACACACACGCACGCACGCACATATAAATATACACACACACGCACGCACATACATATAAATACACACACACACACACACACACACGCACATACATATAAATACACACACGCACATACATATAAATACACACACGCACATACATATAAATACACACACGCACATATACATACACACACACATACATATACATACACACACATACACACACATACATACACACACATATACATATATGTCATTATCAAATCACAATCATAAAAAATGTGTCATGACTTGCAAACATAAACTAGAGATTATTTTTATAGACCTTTTCAATATGGTATGGCTCACCTCCAGCATAAAGTGGAACAGCTCCAGCCCATATCCGTGTCGCTGCATGCTCTCTGTCACATAGAAGTCCAGCACGCACTGGGGTTCCGTCTCCACATGTGCCCCCTGCTGGTCCTAACGGTTAATGCAGCATTGTAATGGAGGATGTGCATGTCCCACCCATTCAGCAAGACAGAGAAAACCAGAGGAAAAGCACCTACAAGTAGAAACAGCTTCTTGTATCCAACTTTTAGGTATCCTACTGCAACTCCTCTACCTCTGATCAGAACAAAAGGAGGGAAAGAGACCGTTATTGACAACTGGGATGAAGTTGACATTTTAGGACCTAGATACTGAAAAAATAGGACAACATACACAGAGGCTTGGGAATATGTTATTGCACATCATAAAGCCTTTTAGTTTAGACAATTAAATGTATATGTCCCCGATATAAAATTTTATTTAAGTTACAGTTCCGACTCAAATGCATATATTGCCATACCAGACTTCCCTGGTGATTCGTTCAGCTGTCTACCAAAATTAACAATGTTCTCTGAACTGCTTGAATTGAAACCAAAACACACACTGCCATGGGCAACAAAGGTGAAACACGCAGGCTACCCATTACGCTCTCCATCCTTCAGCAGGTACAGATGATGTCTGTTGGACTGGAGTTTTGATGCACTTGTTATTGGTGCTGGCAACTGCTGAGCCTGAGGGGAAACAGTACATTGTATATGGTCAAAAACACTTTGTCAACACCCATCCCAAAAAATAAATTCATTTAAAAAATTTGAACATTCTGTCTAATACAATAAAATCACCTTGGCTGAAGCTTTCCCCAGCTCATCAATGACCATGGCAGTCTGATTTTGGGCATCAAGTCTGAAATGGAAATACACATAAGGAGGCTAAAGAACTAACAACAAAATTACTTATAGGTGCGCTCTTTTTGTAGTAATTAGTTTTACAATGCAAGTTTGACTATGCAACTTTCGCATGAAGGTAGGCTAGCACTTACTAATTTAAGAAGACAAGGAGATTATTTACGTGATTTTTTTTGCGTCTGATGGCAATAAATATGCTTTTTTGACGTCATGCAGCAATATCAAATGCATATTAGAGAAGGCAAGGAAGAGAAACTGTTACTAACCAAACCTAACCTAATTTTGTATTTATTGTTCAAAGATCACGGCATATAAGACAATCTTTTTAAAAAGAAAGAAAAAAGCCCCTAGACCGTGCACGTAAGACCGCACCTCCCAAAGCATTGTGACTTATCTTGTATTGTTTTAGACGAGTTGGTCGAGTAAAAATAAATACAAAAAATAAAAACCACATCAAAAATAAATAGCTACCTTCCGTGCGTTTTTCGGCCAGCATACAAATTTTGATCCAGCATAGAAATTCTCTCGGGAAAAAGACCGTTTAAATCGAACGGGAAATCCATAGCAGTCTAAGCGCTGGTGAAATGGGTCGACTCTTCGGCAGGAATAAAATCTTCAGACAACACAACGATGATGCTTATTTTATGCAGCTGGGATTCACTGGCAATGCTCATTGCACCGTTTGCATGCTAACAAAATAGTATTCGCGACATGGTTTCAACGTTATGCAGCTAAAAGTCAGACAGTCGTGCAGGGATTTAGCAATAGGCCTGTTGTATCACTGCTTCTGCTGCCCTTCGTGGTACTTCTCACTACCCCCGGGCGAGATCGAGCGCGGCGACTGTCCACCGCAGCCGTGGTGCCAATAAGATGCACGAATCAGGGTTAGCCCAGAAATCGCTTGTAGGCTTTCGTCAGGCTACATCGGGTTGGACAGTCACGTTTCCCGAGCGCTTCGCCTGAACAAAAGGCAACATTTAGATGCAAAACGGGAAAATCTTAATGATAACATAAAATGTTCTGCCCATCTGCCTTTCTTCCGCTTCCTCTTGGCAACGGCGCAGTGTTCCAGCGTTTACATAGTGACACTTTAAACCCACCGTAAATTCATTATTTCGTAGTTAATATATTTTTAGGAACTATGAAAAATCTTATTTCTAACGCAATTTAGCAATCATGGCAGAAGGGAACAAAACACAAGAGAACAAAATACAATACAATACGTCATCCTGAACTCATTATCATAAGATAGCCCAATTCCCCACATTTAGAGGCTATACTGTAACATTTGTGACCTTTAAACCAAAGAAGGTATTTATCTACTTGAATGTCCAAGTTGGAGTTGTTTGGTGTAGGTATACCCAAGGCTCATCTGTAGACTTCTTAGCTAAACCTGACATAATATCAGGAGGCTCCTGATAATGTTTTTGCTAATTAAGTACAGGCCCTTTTCTTTTATATTCTTTTATGGCTAGAATGTATTTACGTCGTCATAAAATTATCAACAATGAAAATGAGCATAAGGTCTTCTTTAATGTTAATGTACATTGCATTAATGACATATCTGCTTGCATTCTAGGTTGTTGCAATGGCAGCAACACAGCTTTTTAAAAATAATTGAAAAAACGGATAACTTTCTATCTCTCATATCTTTAGAACCATGTGGAATGAATGTTATGATTTAAATATCCATTGTTCCTAACATAAACTGGTTTCACCGCCTAACCACTAAATTAACGAGGTTCTTTTTTTAATCAGGCACTTAGTTTGGCGCCCTAGGGTTGAATTAAGACCCCAATAAAATGTTGCACGAGTTGCTCTGTTCGGTCTTTCACGAGACATGTCTTACTAGGTTGGTGGTTGATGCATGCTAGAATTTTTTATGGTTTATTTGTAAAATAATTTTGCATACATATTAACTAATTGTGCAATGCTACATTGTCTAAGCTTGATGGATGTAACGTTTGTTGGTAGCTAATTGTTGGCTAGCCACTAAAATTGCCTTTAGTATGCCTTGTGGCTAGCTAGACTGATGTAAATTGGGGGTTTGCCTGTTCCGATAATTCAATGATAGCCGAACGTTTATTTTTATAAGATGCAAATGGTTATGTGGGTTTCCAGTCAGCCTTGCAACCAATATGGCGTGTTTTGTTGCTTTGTTTTGTAGGTTAGCGAATATGGGCCCTGACTGCAGGCTTGTGGAAAATGGTAGGTAGCGAGGTTTGCTCATTACAAAACGACATGTTACCCGCATATACAACTTGGCATGTAATGATGATTCCTGAGACTAGAGTCTCTGATTACAACATGAAGCTCTACAGTGCGCTGAACATGTTAAGATAGTGCTGTACATGCAGGAAGAGTCATGCTTTCAGAACAAGTCTAAAATGCGTTAACTTTCTTTTCAGGCTTTACAGAATTTACTGAAGATGGTACGTAACATCAGGAGGATTTTTCTAGTGGTAAGTGTTAAAAATTGACTTTTAGCAAGGTCAAGTATTTCCCTTACTGTATTTGGGATGTTTATTTCTGCTTTTTTTAATGGTCTCCAGAAAACCTGTTGATTTGGAGGATGGTGTTTCCTGGCGTTCACAGAAGCAGGAGTCAGTGCTAAGGTTTGTTTGGTATTACAAACTATTGCAACTGCTAACCTGTGTAATGATGATTCAATAGACTAGAGTCTCTGAGAACTTGATGTGGTTCACAAAACACTGAACACACAGTTCTGATATATTCAAGGATTTGTGCTACCAGAATAGCTGCTTACTTAACAAAATGGCTGCCCATTTTCCCTCAGATTTTCAGGATGGAATAGTACACTGACCAGAAAAGCTTCCCAGGTGAGCTGATCTCCATTTCTGCCTTCTATTAGTTGGTGTTGATGATGACTTGCATTTTTCGGTTCTACTGAAACTGATGAAGTTTTCTCGCAGCGCACTGAAACACTGACAAGCAGGTCATACTGAAATTTTGCTGTTAACTGAATGTAACTTGTATTATTTTGTATCTTGTAGGTTGCAGTTGGAAGATGGTGGAAGGAGGTCATGCTAGACACCAGACATTTCTGCCTCTCAGATGCAGCTTATCTAATCATGATTTCTGATTATGCTGAATTGGGCCATCGAGGAAAATAAAGTGTTTGATTTTGTTGATTGAGATTTGCTGATGCTTTCTCCCTCCCCCCCCCCCTTTTTTTTTTTTTCTTGGGGTTCATCAGTGCAGTAGTTTGTTTATAAATGTGTTGTGATGGTATATCAAGTACTGTGGACTGGTATTTACAGAAATACTTTATCCTTTGACAGGAGGTCTCAATTACAAAACCTAACTGCTGCCAAAATAGTATACTTTTATGATTTGTGTTAGTGTCAGTTTATGGTGGTGCATTTTAATATCTGCTTTCAATAAATTGCTCGCTTGCATTATTTTTAGACATGGTAATTGGATAAGGCTTATGGAGAATTTGGAATTTTGAACAATTTTTAAACCGTATTAAAAGGAGGGTATGTAGGAAGCTGAATGTGCGTATGCCTATCTTTAAAAAAAAAAAAAAAAAACACGTGACATTAGATCGCTTGTCATCTTCACGGAACATTATTGAATATTGTACATTCAAACAGCTGTATTAAACACGCAATGCAGCCAAAGGTACGTGCCATCCACGGGACTTTTGATACGAAAATCGTGATTTAAGTCTTGGACATGTCTGTCTTCGCGGTGTTTCACCAGTAGCTTCATAACCACGTACTGCCCCGAAACAATGGCAACATCAGCTTCCTAACAGTTGTCGGGGTTACTAAATGTCTCTTTAAAATAGGCAGACCATCTAAAATTTGCATTCGTCATGGCGCAAATTGGCTAACAACGCCACCAGGTGAATATTAATATAAATTGTCTAAGAGGTTCGCACTATATCACCACGACGTTGATGTGTTTTGGGTAAGCGGCTGCTTCAGTAGCTGTGATGGCGATGTAGTTAAAACGAATCTGCATCAGTGGCTGTGATGGCGGTGTAGTTAAATGTCGATATTTATTGCGTTAGGTCCAAGTGTGAGGCTGGTATCGTTTCTAAAA
This sequence comes from Electrophorus electricus, assembly GCF_041902795.1. Classification (NCBI taxonomy): domain Eukaryota; kingdom Metazoa; phylum Chordata; class Actinopteri; order Gymnotiformes; family Gymnotidae; genus Electrophorus; species Electrophorus electricus. The sequence continues at coordinate 40,512 of NW_027658438.1, forward strand.
ACTTTGGTAGCCAAGATAATGTTTAGTGAGCAACGCCAGATTTCTGCCGAAGACAATACGATGTTGCTGGAATCTAGTCGGCTAAGCTAGCTAGCTAAGACATTACCATTGCCGATATTGATGCATTCGTTTCAAATATTTATACCGTTGACTAGTATAATAGTCACTTTGAGTGTTTAACATTTTTGGATAACCGAACTGGGGATCTGCCAGTAACTAGTACTAGAAACATTGGCCCCTGATCGCATGTAAGTCGATGTTAGCTCGCTAGATAGTTAACCTAGCTGTTACCACGGACCCAAGTGCTCAAAAACAGGAAAATGTTCAAGGAAGTTGGCTATCTTTTTTGTTTTGTTTACTACGCTAGCTAACTAAATACACTGAATTTGTAGTTAGCTCGTTAGCGCTTGGTGATATTTGCTAATACACGAAATGTAGACGTGGTAAAGGCTGGTTTTTTTTCATAAGTTTATTGGTGAGTGTATCGGCTAGGTGTGCCCTTAATTCTTTAAATTGTTTAGGTAAACTGGTTCATTTAGACGACAAACCACCTCAACAGGTGTGGTCTACGGTACTTCTTATGTAACATCAGAATATGTGAAAGATGACATTTGCAAGTGGCTAGGTTGGATTGTTTGTTGTCCGTCCTATCAAGAGTTTGAAATATGTCTTGGGATATTACTGAAATTATCTGATTTACCTTAGTATTTAATATATGTTAATTAGCTTACATTTATCGTATGGTCAGTTTTAATTTGGAGAAACGTTTCGCATATTTATCAGGATAAAGTAACCGAAAGACATGACTGCTGTTGTAGGACGTGTTTGGGCATGGATGAGCCCAAGCAACATGTATCGCCCTTGGGGCAATAAACGAAAACTAGAAACGACGTTTACAAGCGAAGGTCGCGTAGAAAGCAGGTGGGGTTTCGGGAGAGTAACTTCTTGGATTTGGGGTGGGCAGGGAAATCAATGTGACCCAAAGACACAGGCAGAGGAATACTGGGAAGCGGAGGAGGAAACGCACAAGCCCTTAGAAATAGAAGAACTGACTGCAGCTGAGTCAGAAACAGCAGGCTCACAGAGCACCCCACGCTGGTGGAGTCGGGTGCTTCCTTCTTCCTTCTTTAGGCTGAGCTCAACCAACAGCAGCGGACTTGGGCAAAGGAAATTTGCAGTCTGGAATGAGGCACCATGGGACTCTGACTCCAAAGATGGAGAGCTTTCCGACTACGGCACCCCGCCCCCATCTCCCACACCCCTTTCACAGAGGTCATCGCTGATCCAGGTTTTGGCTCACACATGGACTGGAGATATCCTTCCAGAACACTACGAGATATGCTTCAATTTCCTTCGCCACCTCTTTGACCTGTTTGTTGTTGGATTCCTTTGGATGGTCTCCCCCCCTACCAAGTTCATCCTTGATATCCTTGGTGTACACGGTGCTCTGAAACTGTGGCTCCATGGCATGGCCATGTTTTTTGTATCCTCGGTGGGGATGGCTGGACTGCTCTGGTTGGTCCAGGAGTACCTACCCCAGTTTGCTCTGGTTTATGGCATCATTCAAGCCTTGGTTATCTCCGTCAGTGTGCAGCAGAGTGTGATCTTGGGAACAGGGGCTAATGAGGTGCAAGATGGAAAGGTGGAAGAGGAGGAAGACGCAGGGCAACAGAGTGATACGACTGATAGCACCAACAAAGGAGTGGATGTGCACTGAGAAGTCATCTTCAGGTATTTCTCACCCCAAAAGACACGTGCACAGAGATGAATATTCTTCTGTTTAGCTCAGGCCTAAGGTCTCGGTGTCGTCACTTTTCCTGAAGGGTGTGCTGATTAAATCAATAAACCACCATAAAGAAGCTGTGACATTTTCCAAGGGCTATAAACCAGTAACCCTAGCCTGAAATATTAATGTGCAGCACGATAGTCCCTTTGTGTCATGGTCAGTGATAACTCTTCAGAAAAGGTTTCAATAATTACATCTGCATTTGTGTGTATGCAAATTCACTTATCTGTGTAGAATTTTTCCCACATTTCCTGAATTCTTATCAACTAGTATAATTGATGGTTCTGAATGAAATCAGTGTTGCATAAAAATATGTGTTTAAGGGCAGGGCTTTTGATTTGACTTGTTGTGGGATCAGTTTTTATTCATTTAGTAATAATCACTCATCATTTTTTTTGCAGGTTGTTACTAATATGGGGAGGCCTATGTCTTTGTGGTGTAGCCACATACTGACCACTTCATCACAGTTAGATCAGTGACTGAGCCAAACACTGCATAAGGCTGTATGACACAAATTCCTGAAGACAACATTCATCAGTTTCTTTTACATAGTCACTACAGAAGAGGCCTGATCTCAAAGGAAACTCTGCCTTTTGCTACAATAGGATTTTATGATGATGTATTTATATTTTGAACCCGAGTTGGTGGAATTTCAGAAGGTTGCATTGTAAGTAAGAGTCGAGTGTAACCTGCATAACATGCACTGAAAAGGCACTCTCTGACCTATCTAGCTGTGTGGCCCTCACTCTCGGTGCACTAGGTGAGCTTAAGAAGGGAACGATAGTTAAAGTGTGAATACAGAAAGGTAAACCCAGTGGCTTTAAAGGTCCTGTCACCACCAGCGAATTACCTTGAGATATGCTTTTTAATGCAGCATTGCCTGATGTAAACATTTGCCAGACTTCTCATATAGTATTTGTACTGCCTTACACATTTAACACATTTGTATCATTTCTTCATATTAATGATATTCTGTGTACTTTATATCAGTCTTTACAAAATAAATGCATAGACATGGATTCTTCCTTTAAAGGGGTACTTGGGAATATTTGAGATCCTTAAGCCTAATTAAGAAAGTGAACTTGAAGGGCTGCAATTGCTCCCATGGTACAATACAGCCAGGCCTTGAGCACCATGTTGTACCATATCATTAACTCATTATTGTTATTTATCTGCCAAAGGTTTATAAGTGTGCACATGCTATACTTCCCATTTAATAGTTGCATTTCTTTCTTGTTTTAATAGATGGGCATCATTAGGGTTTGTGTGTTTTTGTGATGCGATTAACTCAATTTTGTTTTCAGTTCATTTGTTTATTTAATCTCACAAGACTGTGTTAAATCTACTACCTTACTGAATTTAATACCTGATTGAATTTTGTGCTTGTACTATATTAACATTTAGCTAATTAGTTTGTTAACATTACGTTTTATATCACTACACGATCATTGGCAGATGCACGCCATAATGACACAAATGTGTCTTTCCTATTTATTACCTGAGGGTCCACCACAGGTATATTATTGCATGATTATTGGAATTAAATCATAATTCCAATTACAGTGAAGTGCTTTTTGAAGTTTTGTTGTTGTGCATATCACTTATAGCATTGTTTATTAATATCTTAAAAGCTTTTACTAGGTAAATAAAAAAAAATCTGTTAATGCCAAAATAGCTTGGTTAATGCCCTTTTAAGATTTTTCCTTAATGTCTGTCACATTAAAGTGCAGGATCACTGTTAAAAAGGAGACAACAGGGTGTACAGCAGTAAAAAGTGGTACATTTTTGGTCTAAGCAAAATAATATTGAGTACATGTGATGTGAAATAAGCCTTTAAACTGTTTGAACAGAGGAATGCCAAGTTCTTAAATAATCACTGTTCACCACTTTGAGCCTGAAATAGTTGCTATGGCTGTAATAAATCTGTCTCAACCACATACATACTTGTACTGGTGTTACTTGTTATTTCATAACAGAATTGCTGATGTAAGGTCCATCTGGATGAGGAGTCTGTGAGTCTTTGAGGCTTGCTTGTGCTTAATCCCCAATTGGCAAGAGTAAACTGGCTAGAGTAAGTAAAGGTGAGAGCTAGAAATGGAAGATGACAATTAAATCCATTTTTAGTACTGTCTCCAATGTACCTTTTACACGCCAAATATATATTAAAACATTGAGCCATTATCTGGAGTAACATCACTCAGCATATTTGCAGTTATAAAGGCACATTAAAATAATTGTCAATAGCTTTTTGATCCCCTGCTGTTAAGGGTGTTTAAATTATGCTGATTATAAAAAGTAACCTCTATTACTGCGACATAGTGTGCTAAGAAATTTGATTTCACAGCAATCAGCAGTTTGGTTTTGATCACGTACGAGGAGAATCCAACCGCCAAACATGTTTTTAACTGTGTAGAAGCTTATAAATAGCTAATTTTTCAATAAAGGGTTGACATTTTTTCATTTGTAAACATGCTTTGGGGAAATTATTTCAGCAAGCAATCAGTCCCCTTCTAAACCATAAAGCCCTACGCTTAAGCACCCATAATGAAAGGATGTGAAGGATCCTTCTGCTGTAATAGAGGGGACATCTGTTGAGAAGAGGGGACATCTGTTGAGAAGACATGGCAACATATTTTTGATCTATTTATTCATTTACAGCAGTTTGGCAGATTCATGTTATATCTGCTCTATTATGACTTCTGCTATGTACATAGAAGTGCATTCACAGTACACAAACCTCAGTACTTTCATGGTGTAGTAGAAAATGGTGGCACACGTGTGAGTGTTACAAAATTCCTTAAAGGAATGGACTGTAAACAGCTGTAATTCAGTGCAGGAGGAGACAACTTTTCATAGGCTTTTGTCATCCATACTGATCTATATAGGCCTCATCTCCCCCAGGTTTACTCAAAATAAACATAATCCTGGAAAGAAGTGTAAGTGGAGAAGGCCACATCCATGGATCCTTTGTGTAATACCATGCGCATTACATGTGCTTCTCATATTCCACTGCTTGATTTTACTTATTGCCTGCGCCATTTCCGATGCATAGCTGCTCGTTTTAGCCTACAAACTGAAGAACTCTGAATGGAAAAAAAAAAAATGAACACACGTGTGGTCTCATTTATGCTGTAGTTTTAATCACAGCTAGTAAGTATGGCAGCCTTAAGATATCCTGACACAGGCCCTGTCTCCACACACTCCACTATTTCAGTATGGTGCTCGCTATGCACTGTTGATGTTTTGGTTTTATCTACCCACAACACTGAAGAAGAGGGACTAACAATGAAATCATTATTTCAGGCTTAAGTGTCACTATAATTCAGGGGTGTGTACCAGAGACTTTTTAACTCAACAGTACTAATTGCCTGTGTCTTTGCTTCCTTTACCCTAGTAGGTCTTTCACACACATGTAACTGAGAATCTAACTTCAAGCCCATTTCACAAATACAAAATGTATAATTTTAGTGCCATTTAGCCAGGCTTCTCAAAACCAGAGCTCAGTACTAGTCATCTTTTCCTTGGTGAAGCGTCCTGATTTTTGTATATGCGTGATGCTTTTTACCAAGTTTACTCTCATGACTTTACATGTCTGATTGTCAGCAAGAAAAGTATCAGTAGTGTCACTATCAAAAGCAATGACACAAAATTATTCACCATGAGATACATGCTATGAGTGAAAGTGGTTTCTCACTATTTTTACTTTCCACCATGTGAAGTACTTCATATGAAAAAAAAATTATGTAGGTATATATGCCCTCAGTAAGAAATCATTTACATCACTGCAAGAATCACAACTCTATTACATCTTTGTAAAAGTCCTAAGGTTAGTTCTTTCTTTCTTCTAATTTGTCTCCAATAGTAAATACCATTTTGTATCAGTGTGTTGTTTTAAGAGAGGATACTGGCCTTGTTCTTTGGGGTCTACAACCTCAAAGTCTTTGGACTGGGAACACTGCATTCTAACCAGAGGCCCCAACTTTAGAGCCAGATGTTTTGATAATACATACTACGACATGTCACTACTCTATACGACCACTGGCTCAAGCTTCATAAGGGCTCTTGATCATTTTTTTTAACTTGCAATAAAAGAAGAAACTATGGGAAGAGACAGAACTTGTATGATCTTAACATTTAAGACAAATAAATAAAGAACACTTTATAAAAGGAAATTGAAACCAGTGTCCTATGTACAACAAATCCAAAATTTCCACAGCATTCAGATAGCAAGAACTGTTAAGTCTTTCTACTAATTACATTGTTAAGAGACAGAATTTTTTTTTAAATGTCACCCTGCATTTACCTACAAGTTTCTGCTCTTCATCAACCTTGTTTGAAATGCAGAAATGCAGTGATTTACAGTGTGAGTAGTTGGATGGAAAATTATGAATGCGTTGTCCACCCTGCGTTTTACTTTTGCCACCAATTGAACTGTCTCACTCATAATTAGTGAGGGTTTGTACCCCCAGAGCTAGGGGGCACCGTGTTCCCACTGCTCTCTCTCTGTCCATGACCTCTCCCATGTCCAAGAATGCAGTGGGCACTACCACAGCCTTCGTCATCCTCTCCCTCACTCTCCGAGGAGGACTCGCCAAACTGTCGAGGCTTCTCGTAAATGCAACAACCTGACAAACAAAATTGAAGACTCGAAATGAGGAAGAGAAGGAAGAGAATTCTTTGTACAACGTTCAACTCAGAAGTAAACCTTCAAGTAAACAATACACAATAAATGGAATGGCATTTCAAATGGTGAGACCTGCTAAAAATGGACATTTGAGCATAAACTATACTCACATTTTGAGGACCTCCTACCCAAGTGTTCATTGTCCACTGTGTCACTGGACCACTCAACCTTTTTTTCTGTCTTCCTTTTTCGAAGCTTGATGGTCAAGCTTCTTCCTTCCTACAGGACACAGAAGATGACCCTAATGAAAATTACCCTAATAAAGCTGTATCCAGAGAGTTTAAGCCAACAGTTTACTTGCTTGGATATATAGCGGACATTAACTTAAAGCTGTTGATTTAGGCAACCTGCACACTGGCCTTACTTCTCAGGGATTGTGGCATGTGGGAAAAAAAAAGAAAACAGATGACACCTTTCACATTTTGTAAATCATGGACTGAACCGGGAATCAGCCTTGGATCTAAAAATGAGAAGTGGAAAAAAAAACAACGTAGATTATTCCTGCAACTTTTGTTGCTTCTTATCCCGGCAACCAAAGCATCCAAAGCATAATGGCATCAAGCCCACATGCTCACTCACACAAAATGAGGATAGCAGTCATAGTTTATCATTTGATGATATGAACCTGTCTGACTTGCAAGAACCTGCCTCACCTCAGGCAGAGAAGTCATGCTGAAGAAAGGATCCAGGCAAAACCATGGTTCAAAAACATACACAGCAAAAGGTACAAGCTGTCTATATATGGCTGAAACCCTCCATTTCTGAGCCACCCACATAAGCAGACCAAGGGTGGGTGGATTTCCTCACATAGTGACAAACTGCGACAGTCCCCATATAGGCTAGTGACGGAGTGTAATGCCAGAAAGAACAGCTTAAAGCCTGATGAGAACACCTTGTGGTGAGCAGGCTGGAAATGTGAATGTCACCCAGCCAACCTGTAGTAAATGAACAAACAGTATACCAAATAGTAGGACGGATGGCAGGTAAGAGAGATGGCATGGAACCCAACAAACAGTACATCAAGTAGGCAGGCCCTGCCACATGCATCAGGAATATAGTGGAGAAGTTGCTGGAGATATACCTGCTGCCCTCTAATGACATGGCGATAGCACAAATAATTAACCTCATCTGTGAGAAGCACTGGTGTGTTGAGCATAGCTCTGCCAAAGTCTGGAAAAAAACAAACCCAAAGTGTAGTCTTCTTTCCCCACAATAATTATGCTCTGCTGTGCTAGCTAGTTATTTGCACACAATTAACCAACTTTCAGAAACTGCAAACAGCCGCCTTCAGAAATTTATAGACACGTCAGAAACACATACTGGGATATTACAAAATCTTTGAGCTATATATCAGAACTGTTTTCATGCACAATTGGACATCACTGTGTTGCTGTGAGATCGTCGTCAACTAAAGGAGAGGGTCGTGTGAGGGAGACCGTCGTCAACTAAAGGAGAGGGTCGTGTGAGGGAGACCGTCGTCAACTAAAGGAGAGGGTCGTGTGAGGGAGACCGTCGTCAACTAAAGGAGAGGGTCGTGTGAGGGAGACCGTCGTCAACTAAAGGAGAGGGTCGTGTGAGGGAGACCGTCGTCAACTAAAGGAGAGGGTCGTGTGAGGGAGACCGTCGTCAACTAAAGGAGAGGGTCGTGTGAGGGAGACCGTCGTCAACTAAAGGAGAGGGTCGTGTGAGGGAGACCGTCGTCAACTAAAGGAGAGGGTCGTGTGAGGGAGACCGTCGTCAACTAAAGGAGAGGGTCGTGTGAGGGAGACCGTCGTCAACTAAAGGAGAGGGTCGTGTGAGGGAGACCGTCGTCAACTAAAGGAGAGGGTCGTGTGAGGGAGACCGTCGTCAACTAAAGGAGAGGGTCGTGTGAGGGAGACCGTCGTCAACTAAAGGAGAGGGTCGTGTGAGGGAGACCGTCGTCAACTAAAGGAGAGGGTCGTGTGAGGGAGACCGTCTCTCAGGAAGGTAAAATGGGTGCTCTGGCTGCTGGGCCAGTCCTGTGGTGCTCCGTCTCTTTGCTCTGGTAGGCAGTGTACGTTTTCCGCTGCAAGACTTGGGTTTGAGAAAAGGTTTGGGTGCCGTTTTCAGCCTTCACTACAAGCAGTCTCAGAATTGGGATGGCCCAGTGAGGCTATTGTGAATGTGTTCATGGTTAAAGGAATGCCCTGTAATGAGGGGATGGTACAAATCCCAGTGTGATCCCTTGATAAAAGGCACAGCTGTGGCCCTGGATGAAGGGTGACTGCATGAGGGACACATGGAATGGGTGAAGCGCAGAGGTTTGCTCCCTGAAGTTGAGTGCAGTGTGATCTACACCATCACTCCAGTGGCCAGAGCACAAGTTCATTGCTTGCAAGACCTAGGTTAAAAGACAGGGTGTGGTTGCTGCCCCAGCTACACTATGTTTAACACCTATATAACAAATATCAAGAGGATATTTATTTGACAGAAACAACAAGCAATTATATAAGATGCTCTGGACAAATGCTGTAAATGTAAAAAGATTATTGCAAATTAATACCGTAATGTACTGTATACATAAACCAGCGTGCGTTGTAATGCTATTAATAACATTAAATTATCGGTAATAATAAAAAGCATTTTTACATGATTGCCGGAATGGGTAACCATACGCGAATAAGAGAGCTGCGTTATCAAATAAAAATGTTATTCTATTTAGTGAAGCAACTGGAGACAAGGTATTTGTTGCCTTGCTACGTCGCGTTTTAAAGCTACAAGAACTCATGTCAGAGAAGAATTGCAGGGAGTCGCCGTCGTCAGCGCTTTTCTCAAACGTGTAACACCATTAAACCCAATTAGTTTATTACTGAACTTAGCTCACCAGTGAGCGTCTACACCAGGGTGTTAACTAGCTACGCTATCTAAGATCTGCACAAAACGACAACTGCCCTGTCAGTCTGAACCACAGCAAAGACATGTCGTATCAGTCTCAGTACTTTACATTACGTTTACATAACCAACGGTACCTTAGCTTTTAATCAATGATATTTTGATTTTAACTGAAACTATTCAGCTACATCTATAAACTAGCTACTGATATATCTTAAACATTAAGTCGGCCAGCTAATTTAACTTGTCTTATTTTTGCTAGCTAGCTGATTACAGGTAATATTAATACCGGTGATTACAGAAGCAGGTAGAAATTGTCTTTCATGCTAGCTAGCTAATCAGCTAATCAGGCTAGCTAAGGTAGCTACGATCGTTAATCGACTGTAGTGCTCGTCAGGAACACATAACAGCTGAAGCATAAGAAACTTTTCCAGCTATTTGAAATATTTTTCCCCTCATCGGATGATAACTTCTCGTGGTGCAGGCATCTTCTCACCTGCTGAGGAGGCGGCGGTGTGGCTGCCTGAACGGTCTCCGTTATCGTCTCACTCGACGTGCCTGGTACCTCCGCCATAGCAGCGTTATCGCACAAAGTCAGCAGGTTCGCGTCCTTTTGGTGTGTAATAACGACGCCAAGTCGACAACGGTTTAGTTGGGTTTTTTTCTAATAAGATGAATAATAAGATGAATAATAATAATAATAATAATAATAATAACAAAAAAATAAAAAAACCACAACAGGCCCACAGTAAGGCTCCGACGCGTCGAGGTAATGACAGCTCAACCTGGCGTAACCCACGAGTCGGAGGACATTTGCAGACGGACCTTTTCCGGATTTTGTGCTCGATGTGCAGCGACCTACGTGTTGTCGACAGCGTTAAACGCGTCTAATTTAAAAAAAACAAAACAAAAAAAAAAACACCTTTGTATGTATATTCCAAAGTTGCGGCGCTAGGGTTTTAATTGCAGTGTTTTAATAATATTTATTTAAAATGTACTGTCTTATTCAAAATATTGTCCGTCACTCGCGTAAAATCTGATGTTAGCTCCCAACATGTCTGCGCCCTAAGGTAGCCAAGTACACAGACTGAAGGTGCATTAAGATAGATGGTTATCTATTTCTTTGCTGTATTGTAAAATACCATTTATTCCAATATAACTGCAACAGTAGCTACCTGTCTAAGACCGTTCAGACGTAGGAGAAAAGTGTATATGTTCTGCGACTTTCAAACGAAGCCAGCATTGACAAGTGACCTCGCTTTAGCCACTGGACTTCCTATCGTTACTAGGTATTTAATTGCTTGTATGACTATGCGCTTGATTTATCCTTCCATATAAATAGGGCGCTGTAACGGTACAAGGCTTGAATTTTTTTATACAGCCCGTCTGCATTTTATTTTAGGCGATGTGGAAATCTACCAGTGGCAGGTGTTTCAGGGCAGGCACTGGAAGCATCCACAGCGTCTGGACTACATGGGGGGATAGACTGTGCTCTCAGACGACCGCGCCTCCACCCTCTTCCTCTCTGCATCCTCTGAGGTCTCAGGCAGAAAAGGCAAAGCGGAAAAACAAGAGAGAAAAGGCTATACTCAGCAGTGTATGCTACCTTTATGTGTTAGAGAATGTAGTGTTGAATGTATGCGGTTTAATTTTACCTTTGACCCAAGACCTTGTTGACAATGAGGGAAAATATTATCTGACAGAATGTTGATAACTCTGGAGTGAAATGGTCAGAAAAAGAGAGGGCAATATACACCGGTGCCACGCTGCCTGGAGAGAAGAAAGGTACCATGTATTCTCTTTATCCTTTTAACCAAACAGTATTACAGTCATGCAAACCCATACACCGAAACAAGAGTAACTGTGCTTGGGAATTTTGTGCTCCGACTAGTATTAGAACAACTGTGAGCCAGTTGTTCTGTTTTCTCCACCAGACACCACTCTGCCCCTCCCACAGACGTACAGTCCAAAATATGTGGAGTCCTGCTGGTATCACTGGTGGGAGAAAGAGGAATTATTCAGCCCCGAGAAACACGTAAGAGAAGAAGAGCATCTTTCAAATGCAATCCAGGACTTTCCCTCAGGAAAGGAAACCAATTAAGTCTCTAGGCATGATAGATTACATCCGACAGATGGTGGAACACAAGCTGTATCCTCACATTTATCTCCATTAATAACCGTTTTTGAAGAGACATGTGTGCAACATCTGAACAAAAGTAAACTGAGTAATATTAGTTTCAATTGCCATGAATCCAAAGCTATGTTTTGAAGAATACAAACAGTGCAAAAGTATTCACCCCCCTGAGTCATCAGATTCATCTGTACTACAAGTGACACAGATTGTCCAAGCCCATATTTTTATTGCAAAGCAATATGCTGTTTGAAAATTTAAGTCAGTATTTACTATTATCAGATCTTTGAAACTGAAAAATGCTACTTAAAGAGTCCTTCAGACTGCTACCACATTTTGTTGCAGTAACAGCTTTATGTCTGTTGGGGTCTTTGTACTAGCTTTGCAAACTATTTGGGACTAATTTTACCCATCCTCCCTGGCAGATCTGCTCCAGGTTGTTGGTGGGAGGTCACTTGTGGACTGTACTTTTCAAATAGTGTCACAGCTTTCTGAATGAACTGAGATCTGCAAATCTTTAGCTTTGCTATTATAAAACATTGTTCTGCTGAAAAGTGAACTTACTCCCAAGCTTTAGTTTTTCTGGAAGACAAGCATATTGTCTTTCACCATCTGTCCATCCTTTAACAAAATGCCTAGTCCCTGCTAATCTATAACCTGATTTGTCATTTCTTTAGGATACATTTTGATCTTCATTTTTACAACTTTCCTTTAGATTCACAGTTTGACTAAAAGTACTTGAATTAAGAGGGTGTTTATCCCCCAAAAATCTGAACTTTTTAAATAATTCACAGCTAGAGGTCAGTTAAATCCCACTGGGTCCAGTTAGAGCAATAGCTTTCATCTGTGTAAACTTGAAGGTTCCACAGCACTGGAGTTGAATACTTATGCAATCAAGCATTACAGCATTTTTCAGTTAGTGTTTTTTGCAATTTTGACCTTTAAGCAGCATTGAATACATCTGTAGTTCAGTGGTTAAGGAACTTGACTAGTAATCAGAAGGGTGCCAATTCAATCCCCACCACCGCCAAGCTGCCACTGTTGGTTCCCTGAGCATGACCCTTAACCCTCAGTTACTCAAGTTGTATTCAATCATAAATGTAAGTCACTTTGGATAAAAGTGACAGCTTTGTGTAAAAATGTAAATCTGCAAGGCACTGTGTGAAGTGTAAATCAGGGTTCTTTGGTCAATTGTGGCCATTTTAGAGGGCATGACACATTTTCTGTGTAGAGGAGCTCCATCCAGTCCTCAGAACCCGAGTCAGATGTTTTCTTTGCTCTGTTCCAGCCCCTCATACACCTGATGTAGGTAATGAAGTGCTTCAGAGCTCTTGATTACCTGGACAGGGTGTGTTGATAGAGGACTGTAGACTGGATTGAATACCTCTTAGGATGAGGGTCTTTTATGATTAGATTAACTCACTTCAGACCAAGACAAATGGCATTACGTTTTGTGTTCATTTCAATATCACTAGTTTGATGAGATCTTTCGTCTGTTATAGATGTTGTGTTGACATGTTCCTTTTCATTTGTTTAGAGGGAGATCCCACATGCTGTTGACAAGTATTTCTCTCTTTGCATCCCACCGCCAAATGTCACTGGTGCTCTGCATCTTGGACATGCACTGACAGTGGCCATAGAGGATTCTTTAGCTCGCTGGTAACAACTGGTTTATTTGTTTGATTTAACATGGATACAAAAATGTGCATATTGGTAAATGCATGATGGTGTTAATAAAAAACATCTGTGTATTTAGTCATGCATACTATGAGAATCGTTTGTGTTATGTAATGCACTGATATGTGGCTCACCACTGAAAATGTCTTATCATCACAGTGGTGCTGAAATTAACTTTGATAACAGAATGACTTGTGGTTTGTTTAGGCGCCGTATGCAAGGCTACAAGGTGCTGTGGGTGCCAGGCTGTGACCATGCTGGGATTGCAACACAGGTATATTTATTCCTTCCTGTTCCATATACCTTGGGGAAGGAGAACACTATTTGAACTTTGAGCACCCTGAGTTTTATGAAATGTTCTGTCATTGTCTCTGACTAAGTCGGTGGTGGAGAGGAGATTGTTACGGGACTATGGCAAGCGTCGGCAGGAATACTGTAGAGAGGAGTTCCTGCAGGAGGTGTGGAAATGGAAAAAGGAGTGAGTCTGCTATAATCTAGTTTGCTGTTGCTAATTTCTGTAAAGCTTTGCATTTCCTTTTTTATGTTTCTAGATTTGTGTATACAGAAGGACACATTTTGCATGCATTTCAAGTGACTCCCAGTGCATGTGTATTAGTAATGAATCGCCTGACTGAGTACAGTGTTTAATGTTTGAATTACAGGAAAGGAGATGAAATTTATCACCAGCTCAGGCAGCTAGGAGCGTCACTGGACTGGAGCAGGGCCTGTTTCACTTTGGACCCGGTAACACGGAACGCCACCACAGTCCATCTCGCACGTCATTGGTCACAAGCTCACTTATCATTACCCTTTACATCCTCCCGTTCATTTCTCTTCTTTGACTACCTTCCTTATCTGCTCGCTCGTGTGACCTTCCCTTCAGGGCTTCAGCAGGGCTGTCACAGAGGCCTTTGTGAGGATGTGTGACTTGGGGCTCATCTACCGCTCTGAGAGCCTGGTTAACTGGAGTTGCAGCCTTGAGTCAGCCGTCTCAGACGTTGAGGTATATTGTTGCCGTTTCAACGTCCGCAGCAGGACCATGTGCAATGATAACTCAGAAGCACTCCTTTCTAAAGCTGAAGACTGCTGTACGTGAGCTTGTTTCTGTTCAGGTAAACTCAAAGCAGCTGTCTGGCAAGACCCTTTTATCCATCCCTGGTTACCAGCAGAAAGTAGAATTTGGCACCATGGTTACATTTGCCTATCCTATAGAGGGAAATGGTGAGCAGTTTTGTCTTCTTTTATTTTGGATTGTTTTTTTAATCCAACTTTGCTCTTGATTGCACCTAGCTTTGTTCTTCTATACTGTTGTCTGTGTTAGACGGAGAGGTCGCTGTGGCAACTACACGCCCTGAGACCATGTTGGGGGATGTGGCTATTGCTGTGCATCCTCATGACCCCCGATATCAGGTACATATAGTGAAGCATACGTTCTTCTGTGGTCGCCATTGTCTAACTCTTTATGTGATGTGACCTACTGCGTAAATCTATAAGACTTGTTAGGCCTGTGTGTTTCGTACTAGAGTCTCCATGGACAAAAATGCAGACACCCTTTTACAAATAGGCTGTTGCCTATAATCACAGACACTGTGGTGGACATGGAGATAGGAACAGGTATTTTTTGTTTGTTTGTTTTATGGGTGTTTATTGATTCAATGTCCATAGTTATTATTGTTTTGTTTTCAGTTTTTGGATAATACAAATAGTTGGGCGCATACTCTACAAATTAGACAAATTATTATGAGTTACTTATATGTTTTGTACAGTCAAGATCTGTGTTCCTATAAATACATTTTTCCTCTCTATGATGAATTACAGTAAAGCACATCTCTCCTGTTGCACTATAGGAGCTGTGAAGCTGACTCCTGCTCATGACTTCACTGACTTTGTGCTTGCGCAGAGACATTCTCTGCCACGACTCACTGTGATTGGAGGAGACGGAACCATGACCTCTCTCTGTGGCCAGTGGCTCAAGGTACAGAACTGTCTATTACTGGGTATTCTCCCATCCTAAACCTGTACCATTTTAAAGTAAGGTATTGTTCTTGGAGCAACAGTTTGTCTGACAACCCACATCTGATTACTGCTCATCTGGTGTATTCTGAGCACCCCATTGCCTTTTCTTCTCAGGGTGTAAAGCGATTTGAGGCCAGAGAGAAAGTCATTGGTGCACTGATGGAGAAGAAGCTGTTCAGAGGAAAGAGGGACCATGCCATGTATTTACCTATTTGCAGGTGCTATGAGAGTCACAACAAGGGTCAATTTTCATATTTCACATCTCAAACTTTGTTGAGCTGCTCATCAAGTTGCACAGTTGTATTTGTGTTTGTATTTCACTGTAGCTCTACTGGTTTTGTCTTTAAAGGTGATTTTAAATGTATTTTTCACCTTTTGCCCTAACGCTGTGCTGTCACTACCACCCCCCCACCCCGTAGCCGATCTGGAGATGTCATTGAACCCTTGCTGAAGAAACAGTGGTTTGTTCGTTGTGAGGGAATGGCACAAAAGGCAATTCAGGTATGCATGTGTACTAGCGCATTTTAAACGTGTAGCTGTAGATCGAGCTGGTACTGTTTAAGGAATGAGCTTATCTGACTTTTCAAAACATTTGCATCTACGCACAATAGCTAAATGTTCCATTGTTGTTTTATACTCCCCAATACTGGCAAATATTTACCATTTTTAGGCTGTTGATGAGGGAGCGCTGGAAATAATTCCTCACTTCTACACTAAAATTTGGAAGAATTGGCTGTCTAACATCAGGTATGTATCTCTAAAATGATTGTATTGCACAGGTGTTATCTTGAAAAAATGAAGGTTTAATTTATCTTTTGACAGCTATAAGTCTACAAAATGCTCCCTCTTGTATCACCTTACTCCTCCTACAGTGATTGGTGCATTTCCAGACAACTTTGGTGGGGTCATCAGATTCCAGCTTATCGAGTGTCTTTTCCAGACTCTGATGACACACAAGAAGTAGGATCAGCTTTTAGAGAAATTAATGATTCATTTATATAACATTCATTCATTCATTGTTACTTAATTATATCTGTGGATGTCTTGGTTACAAAAAACCCACAGATTATATTTGTCTTAGTTACACAGGTTTCCATATCGAGACCCTTCTAACCATTGTTCAGTAACTTAAGACTGAATCCATTAAAATATTTTCATATATGTTTCAACGTTTTGCTACATTCTTTCAAAACCAGGGAATGCTTAGGTTTAGATAAATGTGATGAGTGAAATTCAGGCACATTCCCCATTATGAAACACACACAGAAATTCTGAACATTTCCTCTTCAGGAGAAGTGGGTCTGCGCCAGCAGTGACGCACAGGCCAGGGAGCGTGCTGCCATTAAGTTCGGAGTAAGCCCTGATGCCATGACTCTGACTCAGGGTGACTATAATCATTGCCTTCAATCATCAGTTTAACTTGCTAATGATTAAGAACTCCTTCATCAGCTGTGCAAGCAAAGTGCTTTTGATTTTCAGGAGGAGGAACAAACTTAAATCATAATGTTCATGCCATGGGGTTCCAAAGTTCTGAGAGCACAGACCAGCTCTTTCTCTTCTTTCCTTTTCTTTCTCTTTTCTTTCCTAACTTCAAATATTTCTTTATGTGGTGCTTTTTTACATGTCACAAAGCAGCTTTACAAATGTCCCCAAGTCCAGGCCTCCGGTAAGCAAGCCAATGGCGACAATGGAAAGGAAAAAGAACATGAGGAAGAAAGCTTGAGAGGAAAACTCGAAGGGGGGCCCCATCCAACTCTGGCCGACAGCGCTCACCACAATAATAACAATTTTAAGAGAAAAATAAATAACCAATAATAAACTAATAAGTAATTGCTGTGTAGTCCAATTTTCTAGAGGTCCTAGTCTTTTCCTGATGGTGTGTGTGTGTCCAAGACCCATCCCACAAGAGAACATCCATTAAGGGCAATGGAGAAGTAGTTGGCTGGGGTGGAGGTGTGGTGGGCTACAGAAGGGGATATGAGGGGTTGGTCGGAGTAGCCATGGCAACTGAGATGGGTTTGAGGCTCAGTAACATCATGACATTTCGCAAGAGAACATCAATTAAGGGCAATGGAGAAGTAGATAGAGATAGATCTTCAAAATAGTTTAGTAAAGTACTGTGTAATTAATTGGGTTGTAAAGTACTGTTTATTGTGTTCTGTTTATAGAGAAATGACCTTTCAGACAGAGGTGCATCATCTGCTGTGGTATCAAAGTGCTTCTCCTTGATGAAATGGCATCTCCTTCTGTGAAGCACTTTGAACAGCTGAAGAAGGACCTCTGGCTGAAACATTCTGTTTTTCTGGAAACTCTGTGTACTTTTCTACAATTTTGAATATATCTATATCTCTTTCTCCAGAACACTGCCATTACTCACCAATTCTGTATAGTATAAGGTTTGACTATACATCTCTACCTGATGTTACAGGTTAAGCATACACTAAGGCTAAAAGCACAATTCCTCAGCTTTGCCAAGAAAAAGCATTTTCATTGAAGAATCACCATACAAGTATTCATTAATTCTAGGTTGAGGCTTAAGATGGGTCTTTGAAAAACAAAATTGTTTAATCTTAAAATGAAATCATGTCTCAATCGACTCCAACTACCTCTACCTTTCATGTTTCAGATCCAGATGTGCTGGACACATGGTTCTCTTCGGCTCTTTTTCCTTTTGCCATACTAGGCTGGCCTCAGCAGGTAGAATATTCCTTTGGATTTTCGTTAGATAAGAAAGTAAATTGCACATAGATTTAAAAAAAAACAAAACAAAAAAAACTAAATCATGACTAATCCTAAATGAATATATCTGTGGATTACTTCCCAATCCACAGACAGAGGACATGAAGCAGTTCTATCCCAATACTGTTCTGGAGACAGGAAGTGACCTTATCTTTTTCTGGGTGGCCAGGATGGTGATGCTAGGCACAGAACTGACTGGCCAGCTGCCCTTTAAACAGGTGCTGTAGTCATCTTCTTAACATCTTTAATGTCACATCTTTAGAGACCCAGGAACTCAAATACAAACTCAGATTGAAAAATTAAAACATGGATAAAAATAAAGGTACAAAACAAATGTCACACAAAATGTTTTTGAGTTTTCTGCACATTTGACACATCTCTTAATCTGATTTTTGCCCTTTCATTTCTTGAACTCTCAGGTGCTCTTTCATTCGCTGGTGAGAGATAAGTATGGCCGAAAGATGAGTAAATCTTTGGGAAATGTCGTCGACCCTCTGGATGTAATCTCAGGTGTCTCTCTGGAGGTATGCTGCCAGTGGACACTGTGGGATTAGCAGAGCATCAGTGGCTCAATATAAGAACAGTCCTTGTATGGAGAATAAATCCTTGTAGATTTTGAAGGCCACAGCTTCTGTTGAATCAAGAGTGCCAGCTCTCAGGTTCATATGGTTTATGTTTCCCTTTAAGACTGAGCTGTTTTTATTAAGAGACTCTTTAATAAAGTTGGAAACTGCACCAAATTTCAGGTTTTCGAAAAGCTGTCAGCATCTGAGATCTTTGAGAACATATTTAGGCTTTTTATTTTTTATTTTATTTATTTTATTTTTACCTCCCTGTTATAAGGATGAAAGTACAAGCTGTAGCATTCCTTCATCTTTACTCTTTAACTATAATGAGTCAGTTCAAGGACACTTTGTGTAAAGATTTGTGTTTTACTGGTGAAAACACCAAAGTCGAATCAGCAGGCATCTTATGTATACTCAGAGTTAGTAGATCTTTGTGTCCATCATATATCCCTGTGGTCTATTTAGGGACTTCAAAAAAAAGTAATGGAAGGGAATCTGGACCCAAGAGAGAAATCCGTTGCTATGGAGGCACAGGTCAGTAAAGACACCGTGTGTTCCAGTGATTTACAACTGATCTCATAGCTCAGAATGTTTTCCATGTTTCACCTTCACAGAGAAAAGATTTCCCAGAGGGCATTCCAGAATGTGGCACAGATGCCTTACGATTTGCTCTCTGCTCTTACAAAGCACAAGGTCGGTGCCTGTTTGTGTTCTTCAGTATGAACATACAAAAATATTCCACCTATAGTTTAACAAGTTTGTCACATTCTAGTCCACAGAGTTTTCAGAGGTAATTTGATAGCATGGATATTTTTTTAATTTTTCCTTCCTTTCCTTCCCATTTGTGTGTGGATCTGTGTTCTTTTGACTCTCTCCATCTGTCCACATGGCTAACTGGCAGGGGAGGACATAAGTTTGTCCATGTCTCGGGTGCTGGGCTGCAGACACTTTTGTAACAAGATGTGGCAGACTGTGCGTTTCACCCTGGGTGCTCTTGTGGACACAGATGTTCTAGTGACGCCGCTGTCTGAGGTAACGTCTACGATAACATGCACAGTACAGGCTAAAGCTTACTCACAGGAGAGCTGATTTACATATTCCTGTTATTATTGATCTCCCCTTGGTTTAACATTAGAAAACAGGCTGCGTCTTGTCTTACTGTGTTATGACTCCTGTCTTCTCAACTTTCTTATTTCTGCTAATTTTCTATCTTATCTTAATATACTAGACTCCTACTGGAGTTCTGCAAAGGCTAAACAACAGAATATGCTGAAAATCAGTTACAGACACGAGCCCAAAACAGTGCAAAACTAGTAACTTTTTATTTTGAGCATAGCTTTCTTTTTGTATATGGCAATGGCAATGTATATCATGTCACCGATTCTTTGCCCAAACACTCTTCACATCCCGTTTCTCTCTTCTCTTCCTCAGACATCTCCCGTGTCGAGCATAGACAGGTGGATCTGCTCGCGTCTCTCGGGCACCGTGCAGCAGTGTGAGAGCAGCTTTGAGAGCTACCAGCTTCACGCCGTCACGTCGGCTCTGCACTCCTTCTGGCTCCATGACCTCTGTGACGTCTATCTGGTGAGTTCTGTCCCTGGATTCTGACAGGTACGGCTCCATGATGAGGAGGAAAACACTGCACTGCTGCGTTAAAACCACAGTTGATGTGATCCTTGAATGTGATGCGATTAAAGATTGATCCATATTTTTGCAAAAATGATTTGCATTTTTTTGGATCATATGAAAAGTGTGATTCATCAGAATGCCCAGAACACAGTTATCTGTGTCTAAGGTTCGTAAGGATGCTCACACTACACAAGACGACTTGTGATGTGTTGAATAAATCATTTGCAAATTTGCAGCCCTGCACCATATCTGTACTGGGGAGTCCAGTATTGCCATATTAACAAATGACATATAATGAGCATCTTTAATATCAGGGATTCTACCAAATCTACGATCTCTCTCGACTACTGTCTGCTCGGTAAGATTGGCTGTCTTGCTTTCTCTCCTTCCTGCTCATTTAGGAATGCATCAAGCCAGTGCTGAAACAGCAGGACATGGCGGCGAGGCAGGTAGCCACTGCTGTGCTCTATCACTGCGTGTCTCTCTCTCTCTGCCTCCTCTCCCCGTTTATGCCCTTTCTCACAGAGGAGCTATGGCAGAGACTGCAGCCCTATGGTCCAGACACTAACAGGGCTGTGACCAGCGTGTGTGTGCAGCCTTACCCAAAGGCCTCTCAGCTGGTGAGCCAAAGAAAATTGGAATTATATGCATGTGTATGTTTCTTTAGCTAGAAAACTATGACATCTGTGAATTATGGCCCAAAAGGTATTATCTGGTTGCAGGAAATGTTCAATAATGATTTTGTCACCAGTTGACAGCAATTAACACTGAACACTGAGCAGAGAACATTGACTGTTTATATAACTGCGCACTGTTCCTTAATTTCCTGATTTTGGCCTTATCTTTTTTCTTCCTGCTTCCTGCCAGATTCACTGGCAATTTCCTCAAGAGGAAGTTGATTTCCCCCTGGTAAAGGAAGTGGTTAGGGTGGCAAGGTCACTAAGGGCCCAATATCACATAACCAAGGAAAGACCTGATAGTGAGTCCCAAGACCGTTTTTTTTAAGTGCATTTTTTCCTATTGTTTTGCTTTGTCTGTTAGGACGAAAATTAGAGTGGATATAAAATTACAGTACTATACTACAATCCAATCCACATCCGTTTCCCTGTTCAGTATATTTTATGTATCTCTCCTCGGCCACGGGCAGAGCATTCACCAAAGGCATTTCACTGCCAGTTATACTGTGTATGACTATGTATGTGACAAATAAACTTTGAACACTATTTACCCTAACAACCATTTTGAAGTAACATGAAAAAGTCAGTGTTCTGTTGAACTTTGAAACACCTTTCTTTCATCTCCCTATAGTGTGGGCAGTGTGCACACCAGACACGGCTCAGACCCTCTACAATTTCAGCCATGCTATCTGTGTTCTGGGCCGGATTTCTAACCTTTACCTGCACTGTCCTCTGGAGGGTGCTGCCTCCCTGCCATTCTTCTCTGCACCTCCACCACCTGAAAGGAGCTTCATTGGTGTGGCTGGCCATTCCATCCAGTTACACCTTGATGTGCAGGTAGCAGAGAAATGCACTAGTGCTTCAGTTTATCAGACAGTCTATGGGCCATGAGGCTGGTTTCTCTTGCCAGTAGCATAGAGTATCATGTATAATTAAATTATAATACAGTGACAAAAAAAAGTTATTACTGCATATATTCATATGCATATTATATATTCACCCTAAAAGGTATCAAGGTAATCAATGTAGTGTGCTCTTTCTCTCATACTCTTTCTCTATAGAAATTCAGTAATGCTGACAAACAGGTAACCCTCCTTTCCCAGCGCAGAGAAAAGCTTCTCTCCAAACTTCAGCGATTTCTCTCTCAGACCAAAGTGCCAGACTACACAGAAAAGGCACCTGAGCATATTCAACAGGAGACACAAAATAAGGTGAACATATACTAGAGGAGTGTGCTAAATCATTTTACATGAAGGAATGAAAACTACATGTTATATTAATGCTTAGCTACATATTGTTTTCCATTTTAATTTCCTGCTAAACATAGCCAGTATTCTTGTGCATTTAAATAAAACAACTTGTAGTCTTTTTCTCGTTTCTTACCCTCTACAGATTGCAGCATTAGAGCAAGAACTAAAGAGCATTGATAACCAGCTTTTAGTTTTGAAGGATGTAAAAAATGCTCCAGACAGTTAACGAAGAGTAAGAAGAGCGACAAATAATTGCATCTACACTTCAAGCAGGCACTCTTTAAATAAATGTTTTTGTACACGTTGGCTGCATGAAATAACTTGCTCACCATGTAACTAGCTACTCAGCTGTTCAGATTATGGAACCTTTACTGAGAAACAGAATTCGTCTTTATGAAAGTTGAGTACGGCCAGTTTGTTTGTTTTTTGGTTTTTTTTCAGCAATAAATAAAAAATCAAGCTAAAACATCACGCATTGCTGTCCAAATTAGATCTCTAACTGCGGTATGGGGCAATCTTACAGAAAGCGCAGGCTGCGGCGGCAGGACTCGCGGTTGTCAAGGCGCACTGTTGCTAGGGGGGAGGAGAACTGCGCGAGGGTTTGGCCTATCTTAATAAGTCAATCCGGAAGTGGCCTAAAAACGCCGTTACACGTACGGCGGCGTCGAATGAAAACCACCGCCGTAGATCCACCTTAAAACGTGTAAGAAAAAAAAAAACCCAATTATTTATTTATTTCTTAGCTATACTGTGAGCTGGAATCAAAGTTATTAGAACCGCACATATCTAAATGGCGCCTCGCTAAAAAAAAATAAATAAAATAAAAAATGGTTGAGAAGGATAAACGGGAGAGGGAATGAAGGAGCAGAGGCACCGGCGGAGGCTGGCGACGGGGGACCTGTGAGCGGCCAGGGGTGAGACGGATCCGCCTCGCCACCACAGCGCTAGCTTGTACCCCCACCCCCACCCCCCCGTCTGCCGAGGCGGCGCGGCTGCGCCGAAATGAAGAAAGGTGAGGACCGCGGACGAGGCTGTGGCTGAGCCGGGTGGCTCTTGGATACGCGTCGGTTAGCCAGCGGCTGGTCACACACGAACTAGCCCGGTGAAAGTGAACCAGCTAGGAAACGTTACCTAGCTTATAACCTCTTGGGTAATTAATTTTAAAAGAGAGTTAACGTGCGCTTTTTTAAAGGAAGAAAATATGTAGCCACATCTTGGGATTGGTTTAACTGTGTAAAACCTGGAAAAAAAAATAGCGAGCTAGTTGACTTAGCTAAAATACCTCACTGGACTGGTGTGGTCGGACCAGGCAGTAGCTGATGGGTTAGCTTTGACGAACTGATCTGCAGGGGAATGTTGCGTGTCGATTAGGTTAAGGTACACTACAGCAGGACTTAACGTTTCATTTATCCTGCAAGATAGCTAGAACACCAGCTTTAAACGGGTTTAAACGGTCAGTTTACTGTAAGTACCCAACTAATTGCTGACTGTACCATTTTAGCCCAGTAGCTAAACAATTTTGTTTGTGTGTGGAAAAAACACCCAGCTATATTGCTTGTAATGTTTATCCCACAAATGACCAAATTAGGTGAATTTCTGTAGACAATTTTTCTACAATGCGTGACATTAAAAAAAAAAAAATTAAAAGCTCACATTTATCCCAGACATTCGCAAGTATATGCTTGCGCTGTTGCACCTGCATCAGTAAGACATGAACTTCGACCTGAGTTGTGCAAGGCAACCTACCAGGCTTTCACACGTTTCCAGGAGTGAAAGTGTGAGGAGGAGGGGCTTAGCGAGAGGGTGGAGTTTGGGGGTGTATGTTCCTAGTGTTAAGGGGGCGGGGTTTAGGGAGAGGGTGGAGTTTGAGTGTCTGTTGTTGGCCTGAAGGGGCGGGGCTTATCGAGAAGGTGGAGTTTAGGGCGTGTGTTGCTGGTCTTTCGCACCAGTGGGATATATTCCCTCCCCTTTTTTTTCTTCTCTTCTCTTGGTCTCGTCAGTTACCTACTAATAAGCTTCTTGAGAACAGAGAAAGACGTGGAAAAAGTAAACGCTTTTTATCCAGGTACCATTCAAATATACCTTGTTTTTCTCTCCCTTTTTTGTCTTTTCATAGTAGACATGCTGTTGCTTTCATTTCCCTTATTCTTCTCTTATGCTTTTTCTTAGAACTTATTATATCAGAACGTTTTTAAAACTTCTCATGCCCTTACATCTTACAGTACTTTCCTTTTCACATCTCTTGCCTCATTTACCATTTTTTCTCTTCTCTGCAATCATGACATGTCTATATGTGTTTTTTATGAAATCTTAGACCTCTCTGTGTACATTTGTTGATGCTAGTGGAGTATGGCTATACACCTTGGTCTAGTTTGAGTTTTATTAGTGGAAAATAGAGACAAAATAGTAGTGTAAGTAGTCCTAGATGTATACAAATATAACCATGTAAAGCGAAGCCACCTCACACAATTTCTTTAACAGGATAGTGTGAACCTTAGTTGCTCAGTTTTATTACAGAGTTTATTGGTGTTGTAGGTAATCAGCACTGACACTTTCATATCTTCCTTTTGAATGCGGGATTTCCTCACGTACTTATTATGTATTTCTTCATGTTAGTCTAGGTGTGTGTTTATTTTGTTTTTTGTTTTTGTCTAGGCTGTATTTCCAGTATTTTCATTTTGTGACTACTACGTGATGTATTTCTTTTTTATTTCTGAGGAGCTTTTGCTTTTGTATACAAGTGGTGGTGTTGATGACATATAGGTGGGTAGGTTTTTTTTAAGGGGTCATTTAAACTTCTATCTGGTGTAAACAGTTGTTAGGATCTAATCCTAGCCAGTACAGAGCAATGAGTGACTTGTGTGTGACAGTCTTCTGTATTGATTTTTTTCCTGTGCACACTCGTGTCTGACACTGGGAATGAATGGACTTTGTCATTTCAAATATAGGCTACTTTTCACAGGCTGAAAGGTCACCAGCTATTGTTTCAGTGATGGACATATAAAAGGCAATCCATTCTTATTTGAGAATTATTTTTCATGCTAAAAAAAGGGATGGTTTTATGTTTAAAAGGGATGGCTTATTTGAGAAAATATTTACTTTCACTTTTTAATTCCGAATTTTACAGGTATAAAAGATGTAATCAGCCTTATAAAAATGTTACAAGATTGATGGAAGACTCCTAAATTTAATTTGTAGTTTAACTGCAAATACATAATTTTATGTTTACTGTAAAGGTGTAATTTTTATAGTGAGCTGTTATTGAATCAGTTTTCATTTTCGTGATCTCCATTACTGTGTGTACTATGTCTGATGTTTTTTTTTTGTTGTTGTTGTTTGTTTGTTTTTTTGTTTGTTTTTTTAATATATAACAGTGATTAGTCCATTCAGGAACAGTGGCTGTTCGTTTGAATACTGTCAGTATAATTACCATGTCCTGGAAAAGTTGCACTGGTTTTCTTGCTAATCAAAAAGTGCTTACTCTGAAAACATGTGAACTTATAAATTCACCATATGACGGAAAGAGATACCAGAGTCATGTTCCTGTTGCTGGGTGGGGGAGGGTTTCCGTAGTACTTTCAGCATAACCATAGGCTGTGGAGTGGCAGCATTCTTCATGCCAGCATAGTTGCAGAGTAAGGTCTAGGGTATGTATAATGCATTCCCATTCTAACCTTAACAGTAAGCTGTTTATGTTTTTTTTTTTTGTTTTGTTTTTTTTTGTCCCAACCTTTTCCTAAATTTCATTACATAAGAGACTACATGAGCTGCATTATCTTCTTTTGTGGCCAGATTGTTTCCGTTTCAGCCTTGTGCCACAGCTTTTGCACCTGGCCTGGCTTCAGAACAACAGATAAGCTTTGGTTGCATGTAGGGAAGAAACAGCTACTGGTTTTTATGATCTACCACAGCATAGGCATAGTGTTGGGGGAGGTAATTCCTGCTCACACTACTCATTTGTTTTAGGTTGGGTGTGAGCAACTTTGGTTATCCATATGAAAGGGAATTTTCATAATGCCCAGTGCCTACTGTTATTTTAAAAAGAAGATGTAAATCCTTAGTGCCTGGTATTCAAACTAGGCAAACTCCTTCCCCACTTCAAAATATAGACTATATCCTAACTGCCTCCACTCATGAAGACCTCCATCATTTGAATGTCGTATTTCACAAGGTAACTGTAGTCCACGGTAATTGCGTTGTTAAGGGTCTTTGGGTTCAGTTTTTAACTAAAGAAAAGTTACCACTGACTGAAAGTGAATCATGATTAATAAAATTACCTTGACAGCTGAGATCTAAAAACTACTTTGATTTGTACATTTTAGACAGGTTGTTACGTCAAGAACAATGTTGTTTGATGTACGAAAGAACATCCATTTGGGAATGGGTGTGGGGAGCAGGGGAAGAATAGTGCTGCATGTAATCAGAAGTCCCACAAGGCCATATCTCAGTATTAAGGAGCCCTGGAGTGACTATTCGTTCCTGTACTTTACTCTGTTTTACATGGTTTGGGGCAGGTGAAAGATTGGTCTCTTTTTTGAGTGCATTCCTGAATTCCTCTGTTTCTGAGTGTAGGGTAGGGTAAAACCATATCCTTCCTTGTGTGCAATATTTTCACAAAAGACACTTCTGTTGACTCTCTTACCCTTTACAGTTCCAAAAGAATACTTTAGTTGTACACATTAGTGCAGACTCAGTGTACTTTTAGGCGGCATTGCAGAAAGTGCTAGCATTAACAGTCTATTATAATTTGCTATAGGTGTATGTCAGCACCACCTGTAATAGAATATGTAATTTTTTAAAACTCATCCTATAACTGTTCTCTTTTCATTTTATCTTAGACTCTTCTTCACGTCAATCCCTTGTGTGGTGTCACTGGGCCATGGTTCGCAAGAAAGGGTCCCTTATCTTGTGTGGAGCTTTTCTATTTGTCGCATGGAATGCCCTGCTTCTTCTCTTTCTGTGGGGAAGGCCACCCATTGGTAGACTTGGAGAAGGAGGAGGAGCTGAGCCAGGTGCAGGAGAGGCGTGGAGAGCTGGGAAAGGGGGCGGAGCCAGTGGATTGGCCGGTGAAGTGATCAGATTGGCAGAGGAGGTGGAATTGGAACTGGAGACTCAGAAAAAACTTCTAAAACAGATACAAAGTCACAGATCACTGTGGGAACAGCATAAAGATGCTGTAAAAAGAGACGCGGGAGACACAAAGGAGAAACAGGACAAACTTAAAGAACCTCAGCAGGTGCCCCAGTTACCCATCCTGGATGAAAACAAAATTATTCAGGAAAATGTCCAGGTTTCTGTTGTCATGTCTCCTCCCACAGTCTTAAACCAGGGCAAGCAGTCAGATGATGACAAACAATTTGCTCAAAATAAAGTGGGCCTTACTGGTCCTAGTCCTCAAACTGTCATCCCAATCTTAGTCATCGCTTGTGACAGAGTCACAGTGAAAAGGAGCTTGGACAAACTGATACAGTACCGTCCTTCAGTTGAACTTTACCCAATCATCGTCAGTCAGGACTGTGGTCACATGGACACTGCCCGGGTAATTGGCTCCTATGGTAGTCAAGTGACCCACATTAGCCAGCCAGATCTCTCAGAAATTCCAGTTCGGCCAGATCACAGAAAGTTCCAGGGCTATTACAAGATTGCCAGACACTACCGTTGGGCTCTAAACCAAGTGTTCAACACATTCAGTTACTCCACTGTGGTCATTGTAGAGGATGACTTGGAGGTAAGAATGCAGACCTAATCAATCTGTAGAATTGCCTACAAATTGAACTGTCCTGGAGCAATGCAGAGGCTCACACTATTTGAGCCCTTGCAACAAAAAAAAAAACCATACATGTCCATTTACTGTTTTTCCACATTCTACAAAATAAAAACAATGATATAAAAAAAGATTACAATTTTTATCTTTAAATGTCCAAATTAATGAAGTAAGGCAAGTCTAAATAAAACGTATTTAGCATTTTAATGTATATTTTAATTTAAATGTACAAAATCAAAAACTAAAATAATGGATTACAGAAAAGCAGGAAATGGCTGATGTATGGTTTTTCATTTCAATAGCTCATTTATCTATAATGTATTAATGTTTATATACAGTACAGTACTATGGAAAAAGGTTTCAACCTGTCATGCATTGGGTAAATCTCAAGTTTTTGTGCAGTATTTGACATCAAAACCCTCTCTGCCTGTAAAATTCATGTGGCACAAGGATAAAAGAACAAGTCCTTGTTGCAGGGCCCTCTTTTATCTGCAAGATTTTGAACTTGTTCAAAGTCTCACAGCCAAACTGATTACAAAGTCTAATTTCCTGAGCAGCAAATAAAAGTCTACTCTACAGGGCATGTCCTTGAAATTAAGTTCTCACCTGGTGTGCCCAGAGAACACAGTACAACATCATTACTGAGCCACTGGAAACATTTTGTGTCTAATGGATGCAAATTGTTGTTATCATATTTGAATTTATCAGTTGAATAGTGGCACTTGAAATGGCACTAGCATGTCCAGTATAATGCATTTATTCTAGACTGGGACCACTGGAGAAGGGGAGGGGCATGCAGGCACCCACAGACTGAGGACCCCCTGCCTCTTGCAGTGGTGCCCCAGTGGGGTACCACTGACTCTTGACTGGGACCCTCCTTTTTGGGTTACAATTACTGTGTCACTTCAAATGATTAATACCGTTTTCACAGATAACTTTCTCAGTATGTGTGAAGATAGTGTGTTAGTCTCTGTGTTAATTTAATGAAATGTAGAGATGCAGGAAAAACAAGATTGTTCAGTTAGCACCTACCAGTGCTTTTTTTTTTTTAATGTCCATGACTCATTAGGGGTCCTTTATCTAGAGAATCAGATGGGTGAGGCTGCTGTCTAGCAGAAAGGATGAGACCTTAATCCCTTTCCCTAATACGGTTGACAGATGTAATCCCAGTTTGCTCTTCCAGATTAGCACATTTAACTGATCTATGGATTAACTACATTGGTACTGTGGGTTAACTACATTGATGCTAGATTGATTATGCACCAGAAAAAAAACAACGATTTTAAGTTATAAACTCAATTATATTGAAGCTGAATTAAATATTTAGTTGACATGTTATACTTAATTAGAAGTGTAATGATGACAAAGCCTGTGGTCACTGAGAGAGGTCAGTGTGCAAAGGTTCTACTAATTGCTTGTGATCCTGCTCATGTTCAGTTTATTTTCCCAACTTTATTGTTCTGATGTTTTGTGTCATGTCTTTGGTTGTACATTTCACTCTCAGAAACCTTTTGTGTCCATATAGGTGGCTCCAGACTTTTTTGAGTATTTCCGCGCTCTCTACCCTATCCTGCGCTCCGACCCCACTCTGTGGTGCATCTCTGCCTGGAACGACAATGGACGGGAGGGTCTGGTGGACCCTGGTAAGCCAGACCTCTTATACCGAACAGATTTCTTTCCTGGCCTGGGATGGATGCTGCTGAAGGAGTTGTGGGCCGAGCTCGAGCCCAAATGGCCCAAAGCGTTCTGGGATGACTGGATGCGTCATCCACAGCAAAGAAAAGACCGTTCTTGCATTCGGCCAGAAATCTCCAGAACTATGACGTTTGGCCGCAAAGGAGTTAGTTTGGGTCAATTTTTTGACCAGTATCTGCGCTACATTAAATTGAACACTGAATTTGTGCCTTTCACAAAACGGGATTTGTCTTATTTGATTGGCGAACGGTATGATGAAGACTTTGTTAAGGAGGTGTACAGTGCCCATTTGATAAAGGTAGAGGATCTACAGCAAGCTGGTAGTTTGAAAGGCTCTGGCCCATTCAGAGTGCAGTACTCCAGCAGGGACGGTTTCAAAGTGCTGGCCCGTAATCTGGGGGTGATGGACGACTTGAAGTCAGGGGTTCCCCGTACTGGCTACAGAGGTGTGGTCAGCTTTCTGTCACATGGTCGAAGGATTTATCTGGCACCCCCTGAGGGGTGGACAAAATATGACACGAGCTGGAGTTGAAAGGTTGAGTTGCAGCCATGGGCCTTGAAAAAATAGACTGACTTCTGCAGAAAACCATGCAGAAAGAGAGGAACACCTCTCAAACCAAAGAAAACAGGCAGGGTGTGAAAGATTATGAAAATCCCAATTGTAATGCATGATTAAAATACATGGTGAAGGAAAAGGGATTTTATTAGGGAAAGTCACTTTGTTGTCTTGGGTGATGGTTGTTGTAACACCCTGTCATACTGGGAACAGCACAAAAGTTGGTACCTCATGCACATGCAACAGTCTTACTCGGAGAAGACCATAGCAGAGTCCTGCTATTTCTTATCCACCGCTCATGAAGGCAGTGCAGGAAACGCTGTTCTTCTCAGGATCATGTGACTATTGTCGCTCAGTTTAAAAGTATTAGCTTTTGTGTTATTCCTAGTTTCAAACTCAGTGCATTGAAAGGTTGGTTTTGTGTTGTCTACTATATTGTATGTTCTTTGACAAGATCTGTCCTGTGATTGACAGAATGAAGTTTTTTTCCAGCAAGTCACTGACATTATTCTAAGTGGCATTATTACTGACATTCTAAATCAAGTACACCAGTTGTAAATGTTGACTAATTTGATCAATCCATTCAAGCAAAAGATTGATCTTTTAAAAATGATAATCTTTAAAAAAGAATTATCTTTTAAAATAGCACTATTTTGATTAAGTTAAATTTTGTGCCAGGAATGATTAGCCTGAAGGTTCATGCATCCAGAACACCAAAACTCATAATCTACAGATCTGTGATGTTTTGTTGAAGTAATGTACTTGAACCCTTCTTCATTCTCCTTAAGATGGGAGAGATTTCATTGCATTTCGAAGATGTCCTAAATGTTAGGTTTGTTGCAAAACCAATGACCATAAATGTTGCTTTACATGTTCTTTTGAAGGCATTCATTTAAATTGATACAAGTAGGTGGGATGAGGGGGAAATTCTAATATAATTTAAATACACTATATTGAGACTTTTGTGACAGCATTTGATGTATTCAAATGTATGTATGTATGACAGTATAAAGACCACTGCCTGATGTGTTGTTTATAAATTTATTACGAGAATAAATGACTATTTTGATATGTCGGTATACATGGAACCTGTTCTGTGGGCCTTTTGTAATATATACAAACTAGAGAAGTGCTTCACATGGCAAAAACAAGAAGATATATAATCTTTAAGAACTGACCTGTATGCAGTTTTAACCAGTACAATCCCATTACACGGAGAGCTAATTCACTGATCCTGGATTCTGTTTTTGGCTCCCTTCCCCATCCACCACCATTTGTTCTTGCAGAGATTTCCTTTCACAGTTTTCCCATCCTGTTGATGTCCTGCTGTAAGACTTTGTGCGGACACAACTGTCTTGACTTCCTGTCTTAAGCCATTGGTATTGTAAAAGCATTTGATGATAAACATTTGATCAGATCAGATGAAATTTCCTTTCAATGAGTGCGAGAACTTCATGGATTAAAAAAAGGTAACGATAAACAGCCATTCCACTCTAGTCAGTGTGTACTTTCCATTTTGTTTCTTGGGGGAAAAAAGCCATGCAAGTCATACGATGCTACAATGAAAATTAAGATGAGGGTACAATGTCTAATTAGTTAAGTGCTATAATTAATACATACCTGAAAGTGACTGGCATTTAAAATGTCACCTAACTTTGCTTCACTCAATGTGTCAGTGTGGAGTAGGGGCTGAGAAGACTTGCAGGTCAAAGTATTTTACAACACACATAACCAGAACAATCATCCAAGATACAACTACAATTTCCGTTTTGTGTTTATTTATGAAATTCAGCAAATGCTTATGCACCGAGATTTGAAATACTGAAAAACACCTTGACAAGTACAAGTACGAAAAAATACTAAAGGTGCATTATGTAGGAATGGCAGGACTTTCTACTTTGCATGACAGGTTGGGCTTTTTCATTGGTGTCTGCGACTTGTAAATTACAAGCTAAAATTCTTACATTAGAGTTTTAGCTGTAAAAGCTAGCTATGTTTTCTCAAATACAAAAAGTCTTTGGAGGAATTTGGTGCCAGGTTCAGCACATTAAAAAAGTCATTTTCAAAACAAAAACAAAAGCTGTGGTGAGTGACCATGATTGCAACTGCAAACTATTTCTAAAAAAATTAAATTAAAAAAGGGATTCTACATCATGCACCTTTAGTGTACAGTACTAATGTTAAATAAATACAGCATAACAGTTAAACAAATTTAGTGTATTTGTTTTTCAGCAAGGAACATGGAACAAAGATTACTGTATGGTGAATCCCTATTTCACTTTATAGTATTTCATAACATCCTTGGACATGCCTTTCTGAAAAGCAATACTATGCTTTCCATATTTAACTATTTTACATCTATCCACTTCATTTGCAATCTAAATAAAGTACCTTACTCCAACACTGCAGTCAGTAACAGCTAAAATAAATGAGGAAAAAGTTCACAATTTAAAATGTAATCAAAGTCTTTTACAAACACTATTATTAGGTATAACATATCCTTTCTAAATTGTGACAAACAAAATCTGTTTTACAATGGAAACAATATAGCATCAGAAACTTCTGAAGAATTTAAGGATCCCTGTAATTAAATATGTATACAGCTTATTTTTTTCTTAAACATTCTCACTAAACTTCACTATAACAGTCGATGCTGAATTGCAAGCTACTAAATGCTACTCTCCCATGCATTCTCTGCACACACACGTCTTCTTTACCGTGTTTGTTCAACTAGAACAGAAAGAAGAAAATGAAATTTTGGTAAATTATATGAATAGAACCATCAACATGTTTTGCCATTTATAATTTAATTGTGGATCATAAAGTCACTAACAGGAAACTATGAAGCCATTTATTGTTTTTGTCATATTTATGCTACATCCCTGATCATGTGGGTTGGCAAGCTTTTGAATCCACTGAATCAACCACTGAATCCAGCTCCCAGAGAGCACTGCATGGGTTTCACAGTGTGATTGTATTTCATTCTATGCTTTGAATTGAAATGTATATAAATGCCACTGTTACTGCTGCCATTGAGCTGCTGGTATATACACAGTCATTGCAGGGCTAGGCAGCTATTCTACACGTAGACAGGCCCAGTGGTGCCTGGGAAGTGATTAACTTACTGTAGGAGGAGATGTCGATTTCCTCTGGAAGCTCACTGATGTTCACCTCAAACCTGTCCTGAACATCATTCAGGGTACGGGCGTCGCTTTCATCGGAAACAAACGTGATGGCCAAACCTTTTGTCCCAAATCTGCCTGCTCTTGCCACCTGGGGGGGTGGAGTCAATCAGAGAGAAAGTTGACAAACACACATTTAAAATAATAAACCACATTTTAAATAATTTTTTTATTATTATTAAATAACACTCTAATAACTAACCCTGTGAAGATATGTGTCAGAATCCTCCGGCATATCATAGTTGAAGGCGATGTTGACCCTCTCAATGTCCATCCCTCTGCCAAACAGGTTAGTGGCCACGAGGATCCGTCTTTGGAAATCTTTAAACTGCTGATAGCGAGCTAGCCTGGAATCGGGGTGTGGTGGGGATGACACAATGGAAAATTTAAATCAACACAGACCAAAAGACACAAACATTGGGGAGGGGGCAGGTGTGTGAAAGTGCTGTGTCCACCTCTCCTCCTGGGGCATGGCTCTGTGGATGGCGATGGCAGGGAAATTCTGCTCCACAAGCAGCTGAGCCAGAGCAATGCACCGCTGCACCGACTTTACGAAGATCACCACCTGCATGCATGCACGCACACGCACGCTTCCAAGTAGGTGACTAATGATCATAATCAGAGTAATAACATAACACAACCTTTTACGCTGGCACCTTTTTCAAACCTAAGGTCACCCCACAAAAGATCTTACAATGAACCTCCAAAGGACAAACAACTGCAGCACATGTTACACTATGAGGTGGGGAGGTCGAAACAAAAATCTGAACCTTTTCCAAAGCAATAAGGGACAGGCTGATGGTCACAGAGTTTAGTCTAGACTGTAGTACCTGGTTGAACTCCAGCACATCCAGCAAATCAAAGAGCTTCCTGTTCTTCTCGTTGTCCTTCAACTTGACATAGTACTGCTGTAGGCCATGGAGTGTGAGCTTGGTCTCATCATCCACAAAAATTTCCATAGGCTAGGGTCACCAGTGGTCGAGGGCATGCGTTTGTGGGGAAGGCAGGGGATTAAGGACGGAAGTCAGGCGTGAGAGATATTGTGGTTAAAGGGGGGCATCACAGTATAGCAGGGGAGGAGGGTGGTGTAGTTAAAAGGGGTATGACACAGGCAGGAGGCACGAATCCGTGAACGAGAGGTTTAATAGTGGCGTCAAAAAGCAAAGAGGTGTTTATGTGGAGCAGTGCGTCAGGCAAGCAAAAGCAATATGAAATCAAAAATGAGATGTCCGAGGATTTCAGAAAGAGGTGTAGAAATAGATATGAAACAGGAAGGGGGAAGGAGAGAGAAGGCATGTGTATTAGATACACCCTCCCCTCCCATCCTAAGGCCCACAGCACGCATTTACACACACACACACACACACACACACACACACACACACACACACACACATATATACACTCTCTCACACACGCACACACGCACACACACACACATATATACTCTCTCACACACACACACACACACACACACACACACACACATATACTCTCTCACACACACACACACACACACACACACACATATATACTCTCTCACACACACACACACACACACACACGCACACGCACACGCACACGCGCGCGCGCGCTAGAATAAGTACACCGATATCCCAGGACCTCTCAGACTACCTGCACACCACAATACTATTTTTAAGTTAATCATCATCTCTAGTACAAAATATTTTCGTATTTGTAATAAATTTACTAAGATTACTAGATTTAAATTATTTCTGTTAATTGCTCAAATTAATAAACTGTCATTTAATATTTCGCATGTCAATTATTTTCTACTTAGTTTAACCTAAAAATTGCATCTGTAAATACACCCATGTGTCAACACAGTCTAAATTATAGACAGTGTGCCATTTAAAAAGCGAAAAATGTTTTGAAAAACTGGTAATTTAGCAGAGAACCATATGTGGCAAATCTGCTATACGACAGACACGGAGTCTAGTTAATGTGCAAATACTATACACTGTCACCACGCAGTTAGAAACACTGCTTTCTTCATCGCTCACTGCACATGGTTGCACTTACCCGAGCGAAGCTCACAGGCAAAGTCATGTTTTATCAGCGTGGTTGCTGTCTGTCAGAAACACTATCTAGCCTGACAGCACAACTTCTCTGCCCAAGACCTCATCTCCATCTAATATCCTCATCCCGAGGCCCACTACCCTCAAATCGCTGCTCAGCCGATGAACATGACTGAGATTAATGTGGCCAAGGGAAGGGAGAACTGCAAGGTAGAAAGTTAAAATACAATCCTACCACTTGCCTATTACTGCTCTCTACAGCCTGAGGATACATTCCTGGCCTGTTCCCTGGCCTAAGAGCCTGCGTGTGCCAGACTACGGTGTGTATCTGGTAATATGCCTCGGAGTTGTGCATGTGTGTAGCCCTGACCATTTCTTATCATGAAGTCTGAAAAAGGTGCTTGCTTGTTCCTTCCTGGCTGTGAGCTCTGATGAGCAGGGCTTCTGGGGACTGCTCCAAGGGGGTGCCGCTGCCTTGGAGCGATGGACAGGGAGGCTTCCCCCTCAGCTGGAAAGTGCGTTCTTTGGTTCTTCATGGAGAATGCTCTGCAATCGTGCTACCTTCTCAGAGCCATTTCATTACCCCAGCCTACGTCCGCGCGACTTCACCCTCTCCTGCACTCTTCTTCGTCAGCTTGCCCTTTCCCGCTCCAGGCTTCCGCAACTTAAGCCTCCCTCACGCTACTCCCTTTTCCCCTCACGCCCGCGTGTGCTTTCTCTTCCGTCTCAGTTTTTGCGCCATGCCTCCAACTTCCTTCCCGCTTCCCCCCCCCTTTTTCCTTTTACTGCAGGTGGTGTTTTGGTTTTTTTTTGAGGAGCGGCACGACGGAACGATGGCCCGTCTTCAGGGCACCAACACTCAACCACCGCCACTGGGCAGGGACAGAAGCAGGTGTGGAGGAGTGGGTGGGGCAAGGTGGAATGGGGGGAGGGGGGTTGGCTTCCAGTCTCGGCTGCACGAGGTCGATTTAATTTTGCAGTCTTCGTTGTTGGAAAGGGAGTTAACTGCGAGGCGCCTGGAGCTCTGTTTAACTCCATCGCCTTTGTTTGTTTCGGGCATATTTTGTGGCTTGCTTAATTAGCTCTGCTGCCCCCTGAGGAGGCTCTGCCCACTGCTGTCCAGCTTGATGCGGTCCTCGGGGGCCTCCGGTAATGAAAAGACACAGGGATTTGCGGGCACTAAACTCAAGGCTGATGGGGCTGCCAGCTCTAGAGGAGGCTGCCTTTAGAAAATAAGCTATAAAAGGGGGAACAATGGAAAATTGGAAGTGTTCCTGCATTTTTTTAATCTAGCTGCATTTCAGATTTTTTCTAGGACTTTCTCACAACCATTGTGCTCTGCGTTTCCCCGAATGTGCATGTGCGTCTGCCTGTGTGCTTGAGTCACACACCGGCTTACTTGGACTTTTTTCTTGATTACATCTTTTCTATGCATTCATGAATCTAAGCACCTGACTACCTAAATGAGAGCTTTGAATAACATCATAATTGCAGTTATTTTCTGGCTTTCAGTCATAGAATAGTGCATTACTCACTAATTTAAAGGTGCTGTGTAAAACCTGCTCGTGTGAGTAAGTGTTATGTTGCAAGAATTACGTTCCATTAAGAGCACAGTTGGACAGAAAAAAAAAAATCTTATTAGGGAATCTTATTGTGTATTTGCAGCCAAAGGACCATCTCTGATGGATGGATAGATGGTCTACACTCTCTGATGGCTGATCTGTTATCTATAAGATATGATTCTAATGCCAAAAAAAGGGGATAACATGTCAACTCTGACACTGTCAGCCAACGTATGGATTTGAGGTCTTTACATCTCTTATTGTGTGCCCCTTTCAGTTAGCAGCCACTTATACGTACAGTGTTTGAAGAGGCTATTTGGCTCTAGTAAATCTGATTGAAGGTGGCATGTAATTTTCACCCTCCGGTAACTGTTGGCATGGGGGAAGTTAGTGGGAGGAGCAGTTGCCGTGGTAAAGGGAGCGTATGCGTAATTACATCTTGCATGAACTTTCGGCAGACAGGGCGAATTTCTTTGCTCAGGGTGGCACTGAACATCATGACCTGCTTCTCATGGGGGGTCATGCGAAAAATCTCCTGGACGTCACGGCGCATGTCTGAGAGGAGAAACAGGAAAACACAAATTAAGGATACCAAATATAATCCCACATGAGAAATGCAGAAACATTTCATGTTTCATAGTGGTGAAAGACATTTTAGTTTTAAACCAATGTCAGAATTAGTAACTGAACCCTTTTTATAAGAGACTGTCAAACAGCCCTGAAAGCCAATAGAATTTCTCTTAAAAACACACTTTATCAGAAACCACAAACACAAACATCAATTACAGCATGCACAGCAATTATGATTCATTTTAAAATATACTGTAAATGTGTGAAAAAAAGCTAACCCAATTCTTGCTCATAACTTGAAGCTTCCCATATTCATGATTGCACTAATTTACGATTAACTTTGATTTTGGTCTGGTACAGAAAAGGATTGGTAGACCTTGAAGTTGTGTACCTGTAACTTCAACATTGATAATATCACATCTAAATATGGAAACACTGAATACTAGCAATAAAAAAAAATATATAATGTGTTTCTTATTTTCAATATTTCCCATTTTCGCTTTCTGTCTTGCCTCTTTTTGGAATCAGTATAAAAAATAAAAAATAAATTAAAAAATGAACGAATAATGTGCTTAATAATACTGAATGTTATTAATTGAAAAAGTTTTTAAAAAGATACCCAGGCTGCTCTGATGTTTTAAAATTGCTGCATCTTAAAAATGTCAAACCATGGTACAACCTTTTTGAATGCTCACTCTAACGGTCCTGGTGGTCAAAACACTATGATGTTGTTTAGGATGCTTTAATACTTGATAAATGCCCTCACCCAGTTGTTCAAGCATCTTGTCACACTCATCCAGGATGAAGTGCTTGATGTGACGTAGGTTAAGGCTTTTGTTACGGGACAGTGCCAGGATCCGACCCGGGGTTCCCACCACAACATGAGGGCTCTCTCTCTTCAACACCTCCTCGTCCTTCTTTATGGACAAACCACCAAAGAACACTGCCACCTTGGGGACAAAGGCCGCAAGAGAATGAGCACAGATGAGAGCATAATAAACGTTACTACCCAGCCAAGTGGAGATAATGTCTTGACAAGGATGTGAAGAGGCTTTTTAAGCCTCTTTTCCACTGTATGGCCAAACAGTTACAGACAACGACTGTTCCAGACGTATTTCCACATGAACATGGTGCAGCATGAAATTCTTACAGTGTTTAGCATTGTGTTTGCAGCATCATCAGCTAACCATGCACAGAGATGCAGAACCGTTCAGGTGAGATGGCTTAATGACAAAGATTCACTGATTGGTTCTATGCAATTAGAGGTAAGCCTCTTCTTGATCTCTCAGGCACAGCCTGAAAATGCATCCTGTGTGACTTTGCATACATAAAAAGAGACACAAACAGTTCAAACGATTCCAAATTATCCATCTAGTCAAACAGTGACTGGAGCTGTTTAGTGACATAATTATGACAGAAATCCATCACCACTTCAAATACATCACCACTTCAAATACATCCTGGTCCCGATTTCCAGCACAACACTTGTGGAAAAAGAAAACTTAATTTGTCTCAGAAGTCTGGCCTGGCCTAACACAGCCTTAGTAACTGATCCTACAGTGGAAAAGAGGCTTTTGATGTTCTTCCTAAAACAACAGCAACACTGAGTATAGACACACATCCACTGTTTTTGTACCTTGACAGTAGGCATGTACTTGGAGAAGCGCTCATATTCCTTGCTGATCTGGAACGCTAACTCACGAGTATGACACATTACCAGCACTGATACCTGGGCAGGAGAAAAATGATATCAGTCTGATACAGAACAACAGATTCACAGATTGTACTATATTAACCTGTGAAATTAGTTATTTTACACTTAACTGTAAGACACCTGTGATATGTTTTTTGAATTCATCTGCGCACTGAGAGCAATTACCTGTCCAGTCACTGGCTCCAGTTGCTGTAGTGTAGCTAACACAAAGACAGCTGTCTTCCCCATACCAGATTTGGCCTGACATAAAACATCCATGCTCAAGATGGCCTGAGGAATGCACTCATGTTGAACTGGAATTGCCAAGGAGGGTGAAAGTATATGCTGCAGTTAGGCACTTTAGCACAAAACCTTAATAAGGCAACAAATATTTGATCAAAATAAAAGATATACATACATACATACATACATACATACATACATACATACAGACAAAGACATTCGTCATTCTTCTCACCCTCTGATGGATGTTCAAAGCCACAATCCACAATGGCCCTCAGGAGCTCAGGCTTCAAAAGGAAGTCCCTGAACCCGGAGGAGTGGATGGACACATAGGAGCCCTTGACCCCCTCCTTCCGCATGGCCATAGCACTGGTGTCCCCAGCGAGCCCTCCATCCCCAACACCACCTGCTGCATCCACGTCATCCTCCTCATAGTCTAACAGCTCGTTCTCCACGTCGTTTTCAGTCATTCTGCATAAAGTGCAAACATGAAAAACGGCAATTTGGTCTTCCTGTGTACTGTTGAGAAATTCCAACTGAGCAATCCGTCATAAAGCCGACAACTGATCACTTTAAAAGCCTAGGCAAAATAAACGTCTAGATAAATAAATAAAAATAAAAGCTAGATAATTACCGTCTACATCATCTAACTGTACAATGTGCACCTTCGAGGCTGCTAC
This sequence comes from Electrophorus electricus, assembly GCF_041902795.1. NCBI lineage: Eukaryota > Metazoa > Chordata > Actinopteri > Gymnotiformes > Gymnotidae > Electrophorus > Electrophorus electricus. Next base: position 80,504 of record NW_027658438.1, read on the forward strand.
GAATTAACAATGTCTCATATACTACAGGACACCAACACACACGATACTGACTGCTAGTAATTACTCAGAAAGACAGCTAGTTAGCCACAATGCATCAAATACTCGAGCATACGTCAACATCCATTTGTATCTCCGGTAATACGGATAACAGAGCAGTCACCATCGCAGCTTTTATTACAATACGAGTTACTTCATATTGTACGTTTGTTTTCAGGCTAGATAATAATGGCGATACTTGCATAACGTTGATCAGTTTGCCTGTCAGCTAACGCTAGCAATGATTAGCCACGGCTGATAACATAATGCTCGCTAGACCACCATATGTGGACATACGAAACAACTACACATGCACAAACGCATGACGGCAAGTCAATTCGGTCATCTGAGAGGATGCAATAGCAGAATCACAGTTACCTTAACTAAAATCCTCCAAAACCAATTTGTGAGATTAGCTTCACCTACTCAGCAATCCTGCCTACGTCATTTATTTGCGACAAACGCTAGCACCAGTGCTGGCCATGTAATTTGTTCGCGACAAACGTTAAAGGCCCCAGCGAAAGGTTTGCCTTCGTGAGCTTTCGACTGTGAACTCGAACAAGTGTGCGTGTCCTCGTTTATTTCTGCTATTTCTTTTTCTTATATATGCTCGAAAACCATTACAAAGTGCCTTGAGTCATTTCAGTAAGTGATTAAAACTACTTAAAATGTGGTTCCCGGTGCCGACGCAAACACGTGTTTATATAGGTAACTAGATAGCCTATATGTGGCTTTTCAAGTTCGCTAGCTAGCTTAACTGGGACTGCCATATATCGTAACTACTAGCTAAGTTATTTAAACCCTTGTTTTTCTGTAGTGCTGTCGGGGCAATGTCGTGTTTCAAAAGCGATATAAACTTCTGTCCTGAATGTGGTAATATACTCCCGGTTCCTTTGCTGAAAGACGACATCACGTGTCCTCGATGCTCCTTCAAGATCTCTGTACGCGGTAAGATTTCATTTTACACGAACTTGAACAGGTGTAAGTGTTTAGCCAGTCCGATGGAGAACATTCATTGCACTTGGTTGTTTCGTTTATCTATGATCCTGTCTAGTGTCTGTGGAATACGCGGGCGGCTGTACAGAAGTGAGTGTATGGATGGGCTATTTATTGTATTGACGTGTATTCTCTGTCTAGAATTTGCAGGGCAGGTTATCACGTCATCGGTGGTATTTAATCCTTTGGATGAGAGTTCGTCTGCTGTAGAGAGCAAGAAAGACTCGGAACTATCAGGCCCAGTGGTAAATTGCCTTGACGGCTTTTATTAAGTGTGTGAGTGAACGTAAACATTCATATTTTTTAAAATGGCAATTGTTCTCAACAGGTGGATAGGAGGTGTTCACGATGCAATAAAGAAGGAATGGTGTACCACACCAGACAAATGAGGTCTGCAGATGAAGGCCAAACTGTGTTTTTCACCTGTATTCACTGCAGGTAATTTTATTGTTTTTGCCACTTTTATTTGAAAATAATTGTTACATTAACTTTGTGTTTATTTTTGGAATGCTATCTACAAATCATAAGTATTATTCAGAAGTTGAATACGTAGTTCAGTTGAAGTGAAGAACAGCGCTTAGCTTTTTATACAAAAATTAAGACTTCTCATTTGATTTCTTACCACCAGATACCAAGAAAAGGAGGATTCATAAGAGGAGGTGTTGCTGGCTGTTTTTGGTGTGTGTGTGCCTTTTATTGTGGAGATTTGACTTGATCCCATTAAAGTGCAGTTTTTTAAAGATGCTGATTTAATATATTCCAAAATGGTAACTTTTTTTTTCCAGGATTTTGATCCTTCTTGCAATAAAAATCCTACTTTTTTTATGAATATTGATGAAAACATACAGAATGCTACTATTTATTTCATAGTACTTTATGATCAAATATACCATCATCTTGGAATAGTAGTTGCTAGAAACTGGTTCAAAGTGACCAGTCCTTCAGGTTCGATCTCCTCCAAGTTGCCCTCTGTCCTCTTCAGCTGGATCAATCTGGGAAAGTCAAGAAACACTGACACCAATGTATTGAATCAAGAGAGTTCCACTTTATTGAGGAAAGCACAGAGTACATATGTGTCCTAAATCTACAGGATGACGGGCAAAAGTGAGGCATGTTCTAAGGGTCTACGTAGAAAGGAAAGAGACAAGTTAGTAAAGATTAGATGTTCTCTGCATGAATGAGCCACAAACTGTTCCCGTGCCCGCCATAAACCACTTCTGTGCTTGGAGAGAGAGAGAGACAGACAGACACATGGGAGCGAGAAAGAGAAAGACAGGGGTGAAGAAGACAAAGAGAGCGGATGACCTCAGGTGACCAGCTCGCGGTCAAGCCATCATATCGTGGCTGATATGCAGAGACCTTGCATTGGTTGCCTGAAGACAGAAAGGCTCCAGTGTCTAACAGTAATCCCATACTTTTAGGCGAGGATATGTTCTAGGGCAAATTAAATAAGGGCAGTGAAAATGATATTGCTTTTGTGCTCCTTGAATGAATAAATATCAAAATTGCAACCAACTTCCAATGCTAGTATTTATAACCAAACATCTTTTTGGAATCTGTAGGCATTGGTATCGGGGTCAATGGGGTTGGTATAAAGATTTGAATGCTCTATATGATGGAAAGGTAAGATAACTATTAAAATATTTCAAAAGCAATGATCTTTGCGATTAGTTGGATTACTTGTATAATAAAAGCATAAAATTTGATCTTAGCCTTCCTCATGTCCTGTGGGTTCATCTTGATTTCTGGCTTTGATTTCAGCCATTTGAGACTGGTTTTAACGGTTTGTAGAAGGGAGCCTATCAACAAACCTAAAGTAGTTATTGTACACTTTTTATGCACTCATGCAACTTTGGCATGCATCAGGGTCATATACCAAAACTATTGTCATAATTACTGGTTGAGGCTACAACTCGTTAGTCATATGACAGCCTGCACGTCCATAATGGGGATTGTGCACAGTTAAAAATAAGTGTGTAAAGTAACATTTAATCTGAATTCATTTAACGTTAACATTTATTGGGGATTGAAGTATAAGAATTTAGGAGTAAAAAATAAAATGTTTTTGAGTGTTGCCTATATTTCCAGTAATCCCACCCACGTGTCACAGAGCCAACCAAACACGCCCGTTTAGCATCACGTGACGAATCCAACATGGCTTTCTGTATGCGTTGTGGAGCGGCTCAATAGCATCATGTAAATAAGATTGAGTATTGTTTATTTCGTTTTTTGACATTTGTCACCTCAGGTGAGACCCATTGGCCAGCACGAAAATAACACCAGAGGAGGACAAAAAGTATTTTCTGGAGCGCGTAGAAAATCACGTAACAGGTCAGGAAACGCGTTTTCATTTCGGCGAGCTAGCCTATTTTAGCTAACAAGATTAGCTAGCTGACTGCTCATAAGTCTGCTTTAGGCAAGTTAGCTAGTTAAGGGTTTCTGTGTTGGAAGTGAATGTTTTAAGATGCCTTGCCTTTCTTCAGGGAGATTACCCCTCTTTGATTATAATTAAAGCAATATTGTGAAACATTTGCTTGGGTGGGGTTGTTGAATAACGTTCACTATAACTACCTAGTTATGCTGCATGACTGTGTAATTTAACATACTTTGTCATTTTAACATACCAACGAATTACATGTTTTTCAAGGTTTCTGAGCTTCAGTAGTGGGGACAGGAGCTCTGCAAAGAATAAATTCTCATCTTGGTCCCCAAAACTAGTGTTCTGAATCCTAGTCCATGTGTTAAGATGATACTGTTAAACTAGTGTTCTGAATACAAGTCCATATGCTGAGGTGATGCTGTGTGTTCTAGCTTTTTTGCGCTATTGCCTTTTGCAGACAAACGCTAGGAGTGTTATCCTCTAAAAATGAAACTCAGAGTCCAACTCCAGTGCAAGAACCTTCATGAATACCTCAGGGAACTGAGTCCAGACATCCTTGACAGACTCTACAACCACCCAGCAACATGCTTGGCTGTTTACAGGTTCACATTACAGATTGTATAGATTTAATCATATCTTTCATTCTCTCTCTCTCTCTCTCTCTCTCTCTCTCTCTCTCTCTCTCTCTCTCTCTCTCTCTCTCTCTCTCTCTCTCTCGAGAGAGAGAGAGAGAGAGAGAGAGAGAGAGATTCATAATTGTAGTAAAGTACACAGAGTTTCCAGAGAAACAGAAAGTTTTAGACAGCTGATGAAGGACCTCTGTCTAAGCTGATGAAGGACCTCTGTCTAAAATGTTCTGTTTCTCTGGAAACTCTGTGTACTTTACTACAATTTTGAATATCTCTACATCTCTTACTATAGTACACTGCAGTCACTCACCTGGAATCACCTTCGGATTTCTTAAGTCATTATAACATTCATTCCATGGGGTTTCCATTTCTAAAATTCCAAGAGTGTAGATTGTTCTTTTTTTTTGAGTTTCCTAATTTCATTGCTGCCATAGCAACAATTGGTGATACAAGCAGTTATGTCATTAATGCATTGTACATTAGTATTAAAATGCCTTGCCACTAGAAATGACAAATTCTTAGTTCCAGTGACCCAAAGATGTTCAACAAACCAATCAGCAAGCCTTCTCTTGGTTTCTCCAATATAAAGCTGACTACAGCTCTTGCAAGTAGACAGTTCCCACAGTAATGCACTAGGAGTATCTATCTATATCGATATATAGATTGAGATATACATATTCAGAAGTGAAGTACGTTTTGGACAGAGGTCCTTAATCAGCTATGCAAGCAAAATGATTCTGAGTTACATTTATATTATGTTACATTTATGACATTTAGCAGAATTTGTAGTAGGTGGAACTGGTTTATATTTGAAAAAGTAGATGTTTGCATTTTCCTTGCATAGCTGATGAAGTACCTCTATCTGAAATGTTCTGTTCCTCTGGAAACTCTGTGTACTTTACTACATTTTTGAATATCTACTGTCTCTTATTACAGTATACAGCAGTAACTCACCTTCTTCAGGATCCTTTTTGGTTTTATATATGGAAAAAAAAACTAATAAAATTGTTTTTGTCTATTTGATAGAGAGCTATAAAACAGCAAAAAATAAATACACACACACACACACACACACACACACACACATATATATATATATGTATATCAATTTATATCAATATATATATATATATATATATATATCAATTTTTTAAAATATACTCCCTTCATATATATATATATATATATATATATATATATATATATATATATATATATATATATATATATATATGAAGGGAGTATATTTTAAAAAATTGATCACTGAAGCTAAAAGTGAAACACAAGTGACTTAATAAATGCTGTGTTAAAGCCAAATTATTTAAGAGCTACAAAAATGATATTTTGTCATAAATCTTTTTGGTAATTCTTTGATCCTAATTCAAAGATTTTGTTATTTATCATTTGACATGAACCTAATATTCCTCAAATGCTTTTGCTGAAAGACACACATTTGTTTTCTGTAATTTCAGTGCAAAGACTCACTGAACTGCGGATTACGATGATCTTTCTTGCAAGATGTACTTGCCTGGAATAACTAACAGTTTTTGTGAATAGACCTGTTGTAGTGGCACCTTAATCAACCCGGCCCGTTTCATTTGCTCCAGAACAGCTTTCTTTTATTTCAATGTTTTTCTTTATTCATCATTCTTTTTGAGTTCTACCATTTGTTTTTTGAATGTGTGCCACCAAAATTTTCCACCCAGATACAAATACATCAACTTGTTTTTGCTGTGTTGATTCCCCAGTGTGTCATAAAAGTAATACAAGACATACCTGGCTTTCCTAGTGTGTCAGGCCACAAGCTTCTAGGAAATACTTTAGTGGACAAGTAGGGAATTTCAATAGCCATACAGCAGTACTAATCAATGGCTGGCAAGACCCCTGACAAAAGATAAATACTTTAAAGTGGGACTTTTCTGTTAAAAATATAACTGCCTTATGTTTAATTTTCATAACTTTTTGCTTTGTTTATTACTTTTTATTTCTTCTGTGCTGATAGTCAAAGAAATACACCAAAAGCTGTGCAGTGATGTTGGATATACCTTGTATTTTGCTTTCTTTTCTGTTCAGGGAGCTCCCAGCACTGGCCAAGAATTATGTGATGCGCATGCTGTTCTTAGATCACCCTCTGCCGCAGGCGGCGGTAGCACTGTGGGTGAAAAAGGACTGCCAGAAGTGAGTTCACGTGTCAGACCACCTCATGTACCAGTCCTTTTCATCTGTGCTGAGTCCAGCCTCTGGCTCTCTTCCAGGGATCATGACCGGTGTGTGTCCGTGCTGACTGGCCTCAGACTTTGGCACAGCCAACAGCTTCAGGGTGGTCTACAGGGCATGGTGCTAAACCCTGTGTTCAAGGACAACCTGAGGACGGCACTCCTCGGCGGGTGAGGAGGGTGGGATATGTGGCACCAACTAGGCAGTTGTTTGATATGATTAAGGGGCTAGTGTCTGCAGCTTCACCTTTTTCATTAATAACCAGATTCTCATTAGTAAAATAAGGCGCTTTAATGCAGAGTGGGCCCAAAAGCCTGTAGACCATAGACGCTCAACCGAATAACCTTGGAATGTTGTTCTTCTGTACTTTGCAATACTCTTCATCCTTCCTCCTCCTACTTACTTTTTTTTGACTGGCAGTGGGAAGACGTGGGCAGACGAGGGCAGCGGCCTTGGGCCCGATCGGCACGCACGGGACGTGGAGAGCCTGGATCGCTACGCCATGGAGCGCTGGGAGGTGATTCTGCACTTTATGGTGGGCTCACCATCTGCAGCCGTCAGCCAGGACCTGGCCCGGCTCTTGATCCAGGCCGGCCTCATGAGAAGGTACCACACTCGTCCATGGCAGCAGGATGGAATAACGGACATGCTGCGTATCCTTATCCTTAACCCCATCGTTACACAATATATCGTCTGCAAGTCACTATCGTGATATTGCTCTTTGTGCTTTGCCCTACCAACAAACCTTCTAATACATCACAGTTTTCTTGTATACTCTGAGCAGTATGAGTGGATGGATGTTTTGACAACATTCACTTGACGCAACCGATCTAAATAATTTTGTTCGGAATAATGAAGCTCGATCTTTCGCTATAGCACAGGGCATCACCAGTGAGTTTTTAACATTTGCAACATGTAACAGCATAATTGCAGTTGTAGTAGCCAATATTGGACTTCCTTCCTCCTGCTCTCCGTCTCTTGTCCTCTCAGTGAGGCTGGTGAAGCTCCATGTATCACCTCCGCTGGCTTTCAGTTTCTCCTGCTGGACACGGCTTCCCAGCTGTGGTACATCACGCTGCAGTACCTCAACACGGCGCAGGTCCAACCGCCTGAAATACTGCCTCTGTTAACACAGCAGTTCACACTGGGAAATGAAAAATTAAAGGAAAATTAAGTGCCTCTCAGTTTCTGAAGGCTGTTAAAGGAAAACTTTTGGTTCCTTTTGAGTGTTCTTGAAACTAACAGTCTCTTTCTCCCACCCTACCATCCTTAATCTGCCAGTCTAGAGGGATGGACCTCGTAGAGATTCTTTCCTTCTTGTTCCAGTTGAGTTTCTCCACTCTTGGAAGGGTTAGTGGAGAACTTTTTTTTTTTAAATTTTATTTCAGCTACATATTATCGCTGACCTTGTTAAAGAAACTAATTATCAGTATACCTGTAATCATTGCCTAAGGTCCTAATTAGGTGAAAGCCCTCCATTGTGCAGACTGCTCACATCCTTTATCCCAGAGGTAGTGCCTCAGAGGTCAGCACTGTTTCTTTATTTTGCTTGCTACAGGACTACTCTGTTGAGGGCATGAGTGAGTCTCTGTTGACGTTTCTGCAGCACCTGCGAGAGTTCGGCCTGGTTTTCCAGAGAAAGGTAAAAAATAAAAATAAAAAAAACCTTACACATTTGCGCTCACTGCACAGTGTAGAATAGATATGTTCTGATCTAATAGAAAATAGAATATAAAAGCTGTCCTGTACAACAAAAATCACTTTGTTCCTTGGCTTATGTGCACCTTCTCCCATTTTTGTAGAGGAAGTCGAGAAGATATTACCCCACGAGGCTGGCCATCACTCTGGCTGCAGGCATCACTGCCAACCCTTCGTCTTCCTCTTCCTCAGCTGTAAATGGCACACCTGGAACAGCAGACTCTGGTTTCATTGTGGTAGAAACCAACTACCGTGTGTATGCTTACACAAGTATGTGTGGCCCCTAAGAGATGACCTGTAAAACACTGATGAAAAACTGATAGTTAGTGGTGAACAGAGTGGGAAAAGTGCTCCTTGTGTTTCTGTCAGACTCCGAGCTGCAGATCGCGCTGGTTGCTCTTTTCAGCGAGATGCTGTATAGGTTTCCTAATGTAGTCGTGGCTCAGGTCACCAGGGAGTCTGTGCAGCAAGCCATTGCTAATGGCATCACTGCACAACAGGTATGAGACACTGCATTTAGTTTTATTTGCACACTTATAAAGCTCTTGTTCTTTCATTTTCATTTATACATGTTGCTGTTGATTTTGTACTTCCTTGTGTATTTTAGCTGTCATTGTTTCCTGTGTGTCATACTTTGACATTGGACATACATGATCTGCTATGTGTTTTTATGTTCTTTTGGGTTGTTTCTTGGGATCTTTAGATAATCCACTTCCTGAGGACCAGAGCACACCCAGTTATGCTGAAGCAGGTAGCTGCAGAAGTGTATTATCTACTTCTTGCATTCATTTTATCTCCTGGGGCTGATGCAAGTACGCTCACCTGCCTTTTCTACCGCAAGTCCTATACATCCATATATTTCTCATTAGTCTTCTCTCTTTGCCAGACTCCAGTGCTTCCCCCAACCATCACAGACCAGATCAGACTGTGGGAGCTTGAAAGAGATCGTCTTCAGTTTACAGAGGGTATGAATGTCTGTGGCAGACTCTTGGCCAAATTATGTGCGAAATCGACTTTACACATGCTAATCAGGCTAAAGAACAACTCTGCACCGTGCTAATTACATAAATCCAGCTGTGATCATGTTTGAAACTGGAATCATGTAAATGATAATCACTGCTTAGTGATAATAGTAATAGTAGTTATATACTCTGCTGTCAAGCGTTATGTGAAAGGAAATTAAGCTTAGAGATGGGATAAGGATGGGCATCTACATAAAATGCTTGGATACTTCAATGCATGTATATAATAGTGTAAAACATCTAAATGTGCCGCATAAGGAATTCTTTAAACAATTATAAGAAAAAAATGAGAGCGAACACTGCACAGTGTGGGATCATACACCTAGTAGAAAAACCACAGAGGAAACCATGACACAGGCAAGCTTTTAGCTAAATTGATTAAAATGAGTTAAGATAGAGTTCATTGGGTTCATGCTAATGATACAATATTAAGAGCCACCCTTAGTGGCACTGGGCCAGATACCATGAGGAAAGCAGTTTCTGCTCAGGACACAAACCTGCGTCCCCAGCATTTGAAATGCACCGTTTGCTGTTCAGCTAGTTACCATGGAGACTTGGACATTGAGGGAGCCTTCATTCAAGTTTGTGAGAGGGATACAGCTGTCGGTACATCACATTTATTATAACTGTAGCGTGATCCAAAAACACTCTGATTTTCTTCTCATCGTATCGCTGTTTAACAGCGCCGGTGATCTTCGCTGTAAGGGTTTTATGATGCTTCGTCTTTGTCGACAGCAATGACTTCATAATGGTGTGGTTTGATGTTTTGCGTCTGCACTCGGTTGACCTAAACTTTGTCAACCATTATTGACCTGGTGATATAAAATCTAAAGGTTTACACGAATGTTTGACTTCTGCTTGACCGCAGTAAAGGTAGAGACAGCATTCTAATGTCCTAACTGCTCTGCCCTGCTCATGTGGCTGTGTCATTCTTCTAACACACACCTGTCACAGGTGATGATTGATAATTACCTCACCAGCATATTAAAGAGTGGGACAAACCCTCTGGGAGTGCTAAACATAAGGACCTGATCTAGATGATGTCAGTGTAGTGTGAATCTGACATTTGGCATTTCGCAGGATTAACCCTGGCAATCTGATTTTAAACAATGTGGTTGATTTTGATTCGTTTCATCTCATGTATGTTCAGTACCCATATGAGATGTGATCTTGCTGATGCAGGATCACTGATGCTGAAATGGCAGGATGTATGACTCAGGCAATGAGAAAATCATCCTGTCCTACTTTAAGGCAATCACTGTACGATTATTTGTTTAGTTACTAAAGCAGAATGTGATAATGAACATAAAATATGACCTCAGGGCACTTCAATTTTGCAGCAGAAGCTTTGCTGACATCTTAGTTGTATGGAATAATGCAGTGATTGATGGTATCATGAGTGGATGACTTCTGCAGTCATTCTCTTCATGAAGTTATGAATGCCATGCTGAGAATCTGCAAGTCATTTGGTCAATCATGCATTGAAGATGTGGCTGCAAGGAATTTCCTGTGAGCCTTTAAATAAAGCCTGACTCTCGAAAGCCTCCAAGTAGATTGAAGTCTCTGCTAGACGTACCCCCCCCCCCCCAACACTTAAAGACACGCTGACCTTTGAATGTCAATGCCACTTAGTCATAGGTGAGCGGTAATAAGCATTCTCACTGATGAGAATACGGAGTGAGAATGCTGTTGAAAGCCTCTTCATTCTCCTCCCCCTCTACTGGTCACCTCCTCTTCTTTTCCGTCTCCTTGTTTCAGGAGTGCTGTACAACCAGTTCCTGTCACAGGCTGATTTTGAGGTGCTACGGGACCGAGCTCAGGTCAGTAACTGATTTAATCCCTTTTTTTGTTCTCTTGTGGATCCATCACTCTCCTGACAGTGCGCCCTCGGTCTCTCTACAGGGCCTAGGGGTGCTGGTGTGGCAGAACGCACCCCACAGGGTTATGGTGGTCACTCCCCACGGTCACAGCGAGGTGAAGAGGTTCTGGAAGAGACAAAAAAGTCATACATAGAATAGAGATCCTCTGTGCAGAGATCACTGCTGACAGCAGGCATGGCATCTGTCTCATGAGACATGAACAAAGTAACGGTCCATAGGCCCAGCCTTCAGAAGGAAGTGAAATGCTGTTGTATGTGCATTTAACACACTTTAATTTTCTACGAGGGGAACTGTTAATCATGAAATGTGATTTCAAGAGATGAGTTTAAGAGAAAAAAAATGTTGTTGCGCCTTTATTTATTGTGTTTGTGTGTGTATATTTTATAAGTCTATAAAAGGTAGTGAAAATTGCAAAGAAGTACACAGGGTTTCCAGCGAAACAGGACATTTCAGAATGGGTCTTTCATCAGATGTGTATAGTGCTTCTGCATTTCTAGGAAGTGAAAACAACTCAGAACAGTAGATAACGTGGGTTTCTAAATGTTCCAAGATTGTAGATCTTTTCTGTTCCTCAAGATTCTTGACTTTCTTTGCTGCCATAGCAACAACCTGCAAAGCAAACATGTACGTCATCAATGTGGTCTCCATTAGCTTTACAATGCCTTGCCATTGTAAATGAAAAGTCCTTAATTCTGATGGTCTGTGGGTGTTCAGCAAACTGATCAGCAAGCCTTCCCTTGGTTTCTCCAGTGCTGATTACATCTCTTTCAAGAAATACAACAAGACAACTGCTATAATTCATGAAGGGGAATGGCTGACGGCAATTGATCTTTTGGTGCTAGATAAAATGGCTATGTTAATAAATTTACATTTACTAAATTTGGAGCGGATGCAGTCTGCAATACTGCAGTGCTCTTCCATTGATCATTTATCTCACACTTGACAAACATCGCTTTGATGTATTCGTCTCATCTGTAGGAGGTTAGTAGAGGCTCCTTAAAAAGGCATATACTCTCTATCCTGGAGGATTTTGAAGTGTTTACATTTTGAATATTTTTAATATTAGCCACTGTTTTATATGCAGTATTATACATAAGTGAGCAGCAAAGGAAATTTAGTTGCCTTGTAGATTGTTCATAGGTCAGTGCGTCCTCACTTTGGACAGGTAAGACACCAAGATTGTTATCGAGCAAGGTCATTATCACTTCTTTGACATACACAGTTATGGACATATTTACGTCTTGTGGAAGTCTCTATTCTCACAGCATAGCTGTGAGTAAGGGATGGAGTTGACCTTGGAATGTGAGGAGTTGCATTGCAAATGAGTCTGTTTTTAATAGATGGTGGCATTTAAACTGTAACTTTCAGACTTAACTGAAACATCAAAAAAACAACCATAAACTCCATGTAGATTTCAGAGTTGGGTGAAATTTAGAGAAGTAAACATCTAAAATATTAAATATGCATGTAGCTGTACAAAAATACCATCTCTCTCTGTATGTGTATGTATATATATATTAGATAGATAGATTCGCAAGTACATTAGTTTTTGTATGCGCATGAATGAGAAGATTTTCAAGGCACTTGGTAACTGAAGTGCAGACTTGAACATGAGGGGAGGAAAATCTTTGACACACTGATTTGCTGCGACCAAAACAACTGGGGGAAGCAGGATACCGGGGGATGAGAGGGATTCTGTCATACGCAGAGCAAGGTAGCAAACGTGTCACTTAATCATTATTGTCAAAATACTGTAGTTGATGAACTCCTGATAAGCTAAATATCTTTAAACTATGAGACTGAACTTAACACTCTGGTTTGAATTTTTTTTTTTCTTTTTTTTTTTGCCGTCAAGCAGCTTGCTAGCTAGCAAGCTAATGTGTACCTCGCCAATACACGAACGCTGGTGTCAGCACCCCGAACCGCAAGCTTGCCAGGTGGTACTCTGTGCAGACACGGTCTGATTTAATTCAAATTACAAATATCTAATATTTAACTCACGATGTTTTAAATGTTTTTTTCGTTTTGTTGTTTTTTTTAAATCGCGCATGTTTCCCATGCAAAACCGAATCGAACAGTCTGGTTGCCGAGGCCACGCATGGAACCGGGGAGGCTGCGTGAGAATCCCCCCGGTTCTAGAGACCCCGAGGCCGCGGACTGGCGAGAAGAGACTCGCGGCGTGGAGGCGGAGGAGAGGGACGGGACGCTGAAAACCAGGGGCGGCGGGCGTAGTGATGGCCAACGGGAAAAAGGGTGCACAGAGACCGGCACCATGGACAAGGACAGAGCTGAAGACGACGAGGAGGACGACCAGTACGAGGAAGAGCTGGATCCTAGAATCCAGGTAGACTTGAGCAAACCATTGTTAACGCTGCATTTGCTTTTCTGTCGTTTTTTGTTTGTTTGTTTGTTTGTTTTTGTTTATGTGGTCAAGTTGCTTGTTACAAGTAAATGTAACAAAAACAACAACAAAAAAGGCCTTAAGAATATGTAGCATTTCAAAGCGCGTTTCGGTTTCAATTTTCTTTTATAGCTGTATGCTGTCTCTCTCCTTTCTTCGTTTGCCGTAATGTAGGAAGAACTGGAACACCTGAACCAGGCCAGCGATGAGATAAACAAACTCGAGCTTCAGCTAGATGTAAGTTTTGCTTTGTATTTGACACCGGGGAGGTCATCACTACCCTGCTCATTTGATTTTACGAGCATACCGTGGTATAAATGCCTGTGTCCTCTGTATTCCCCAGATTGTGGGAAGGAAAGGGAATTGGTTTACTGCACAACAGCCAAGGAGAAATATTTTCAGAGTATCCCTCCAGTGTATAGTCCAATTGTTTCGGCGATGATTTTCTTAAAAGAGAAGGGGGCTGTGATACTTAAGTTGACCTTGCCCATAACTGGTCTTAAAATCTGAGAACTCAGTCCGACAATTATTTATGGGTACCATAAAATACATTTCTGTCTATAGGTCTGCTAGTCTGAGCTAAACTGTTCCTTGCAGAAAGCTGTTTTTTGACTTGTATGTGTATAGAAGCTGTCATTCATGTCAAAATGTAGTATGTAATGGATCTTATTGAAAAGATAACTGTTTGAATATAAATTTCATTTTTCGGTGGCATTTGGGGGATTTGTATATGTACGCTGTTTTCTTTTCTAGGTCCCTGCTCATATCATTTTTAGTCATAAAAATAAGTTATGCCAACACATTGTAGAGGCGTTCTGTGTGATGTCCATTTGATGCCAGTCAGCAATCCTGTTGCGACTTTTGCTCCGTTTCGATATAGGAGGCAAGGTCCAGCTACCGGAGGATCCTCACCGACTCTGCACGCAAGCTTAACGCTCAGGGCTCCCAGCTCGGGGCCTGCATTGAGAAAGCCAGACCTTATTATGAAGCCCGACGACTGGCCAAAGAGGTGTGTGTGTGTGAGAGAGAGAGGCAGGAACCGAGGGAGGGTGTCCTTCTCACGGCCAAGAGGATTTTGTCCTTGATGTAGAAATAATTGTCCAAATTGTGTATGTCATCCCACAACTCATGAATAATAATAATCACCTTCCATTGGATGAAAATGACTCTGCAAATGTCCCGTGCCTCATGACCATTACGGGGCAGTGCGTGTGTTCCTTAATATGATTGACCCCTTCATACACAAGATATGATTTGAAGATCACTTTTCATTTTGCGGCCAATCTCAGACGTGTAATTGCCCTAGTGCAAAATGCTCTGCAGTGGCCATCGAGTGTAATTGAAAGCAGTTGAGACAGAATTTGATTGTAAGGTTGACCTGGTCAGCCCTTCTTACAAAGAACAATAAACACACTTCGGAAGGGGTCATGTGGGCTCCAACCAGAGCTTGGACCAGTGATTACTGAGGCCTTACTGTTTTTCTCACACCACAGTACATAGATGTTTTAATCACACGTACCTGCCTCTATCATCAGATCCTCCCTAACACCTTGACAAGATGCATCAACTTAGAAATAGAACAAATTTCTGCAAGGTGGTAACATTAGACCATCACAAAGCAGTGTTTAGTATCTCTACATAGCAAGAGAATTGATACTCAGTCCAGAGAATGACGTAAGGTGTGCCGTGCCACATCTGACCAAGGCTGGCTGGGACAGGTAAGGCATGACCTCACAAAAAACGACACCCGCGCACTAACAAAAGACAGTATCATTGTTGTGACCTTAAACCCTTGTGCAACCCTGTGTGTCCAAGTGAGAGTTTTTGGTGCTGTCCAGAAAGTTCTGTTTTCCTCCACGCCATGAATTTGAATCGGTTTCCATCAGCTGGTGTCTTGTCCAAAACAGAGTTAAATGTCCTCAGTCACATCCTCTACCCAAGTTAGCCCTCTGAAATATGACCTGCTGTTTTAAGTTCCCACCATTTATTGATTGACTCGGGTTTCTTCGTCCCAACACTGCAGTTACTTCCTGTGACAATTCAGCCTTTTTCAGTAACCAAATGTTTTTTTGCTTACATCCTCGCATTGCTGTATAATCAGGTGTCAGCCACAGTCTCCTGAGCCCTTATTTGTTAACAGCTTATCCTGTTTTATCTGGGTGACTAGTTATGCATCTGCATTGGCTTCAGACTTCACATTCTGTCAGGCATCGCAGGAATTATTATTCCCCTTTATTTTTCTCTGGCTGTTGTGAGAACTTTCTTGTCATTGAAAGGTCAAGCTCAAGTGCTTCTGACAGATGTGCATATGTTTAAGAGCAGGGTGATTGATGGCTGCGTCTCTCTGTTGAGGTGTGATTGATTGCTGTACCTGCAGGCCCAACAGGAGACTCAGAAAGCGGCTCTGCGCTATGAGCGCGCTGTTTCCATGCACACGGCTGCCAGGGAGATGGTGTATGTGGCGGAGCAGGGTCTCCTGGCAGACAGAAACACTCTGGATCCCACCTGGCAGGAGATGCTCAACCACGCAACAGCCAAGGTACATTTAAGCACTGAGTAGCATATACACAAATGTACAGGCATGTAAGACGTAAGCAAGAACACTGCTGTGGAACTGCCCTCTCAGATGTTTATGTAGGCTTAAATCATGCACATAATTCCTTGTAGTTGCCTTTAGCTAGTTGTCTGGTACATCAGCCCATCTGAAACCATCTGGATCAGGTCGTGTTTTTCTGTTTTGTAGTATATTGACTACAATGCATATCCAGATGTTATGCCCTCTGGGTTATGCATTTTTAAGATTTAATCTCTCGCCACTAAGCACTACCCAGAGTAAACATTAAAAAATATAGCTTCGTGGAGCACAGCAGATCAGTTTAAATATGCTCTAGCCCAACCGACATACCAAGAGCCAACCAACATGTAACAAACCTTTGTTTTTGTTCGACTCATACCTAAAGGTGAAAGTAAACCCAAGGTCTATGAGAACTACTCACATAACTGAATAGTATGGCTTAATAACAGAGGTAAGCAATTATTGTACTGCAACTCCAGGTAATATACACAGTCAGTTAATAGTAAGTAGTCTCATTACCTGGTTTGCATGGATTCTAACAGGCCCCTTAAAAGCTTAAATGCTTTCTGTCCAGGACCAATCAGCAATAGGGTAATTAATGCATACTTGCACTTAATGATCAAGCTTAGGTATCTTTATTTGGATTACATTTAAGTGCTGGCTACTATTGCGCTCCGTAAAATTGCTATGATGTAGGAGTGGTACATTTGTAGATTTGTAAATGACACAACATACACTGGGGCCTTTTTCCGCACCCAGTTGTGAGCAATCTTTTATAACTCTGCCTTATTTAAACCATAGCCTGCTTAGCCTTCAGCAAAGACACATAAATAATGTATTCTGCTGCATGGGAATTTTCATTTCTTTCTTTTTTTGTATGAACATTGCAATAAGACAAAGGGGCACCTGTGCTGAAGGAGCATTTTGATTCTGAAACAAGCTTGCAGCTGACTGCCGATGGTCTGAGAGACGTCAGCAGCTGATTGGCCGATGTGCTTGGGCCACTGTCAGGTGAACGAGGCGGAGGAAGAGCGTCTGAGGAGCGAGAGGGAACACCAGCGGGTCACCCAGCTGTGCCAGGAAGCTGAGGCCCGTGTCCAGACCCTGCAGAAGGCTCTCAAGAGGGTCATCCTCAAGTCCAAGCCTTACTTCGAGCTCAAGGCCCAATTCAACCACATCCTGGAGGTAGAGGGCTCAGCTCATGCTGGGCTGATAGACACAGTGGTTTATAGTCCCCACTACGTTTTTCTAAACCAAAAAGGTTTAACAGTGATTTATTATTTTAGATTTAAGAAGACTGATAGATTAAAACCTTTCTCTTTTGCAATTCACATAAAACAATGTTTTATGCCAATAAGACAATCTGTCAAAAGTCATATAAATAAAATGTAATTTATATAAGATTCAATTTTATTTATTTATTTTTGTATTATACTGTGAACAACTAATTTGTTTTTGCAGAGTGTTTCTTATTTAGATGTAATAATTTGCAGGAGCACAAGTCCAAAGTCATCCAGCTTGAGGAGCGCGTGGCGAAGGTGAAGACCCGTTACTCCGTTGCCTTGCGCAACCTCGAACAAATCAGCGAGCAGATCCATGCGCAGAGGGGGCGTGTCCAAGCCGCCAGGGAGCGAAATAGAGCACGTGGCGGGCGGAGCTCCCCAGTAGGGGCAGAGGCTGAGGGCATCATACAAGCAGGGGCTTATGGTGGGGTGGGGGTGAGCCTGATGGATAACGATTGGGCAGATCAGGAAAAAACTAGGCAGTGGGTGGAGAAGCACAGGGAGTCAGGCTGGGGGCAGAGGGAAAGGGGTGAGAGGGCAGGATCTGACTCCATGTCGGTCATCAGCCTTCAGACCATTGCCTCGGACCTAGAGAAGTGCGACTCGGTGGAGCACCTGGGTGACCTGAGCGATGTTGGGAGTCTGATCGGTGAGGAGAGGGGGCCCAGAGCCGCAGAGAGTGCTCTGGAGGGAGAAGGGGCGAACGTGTCTAGGCAGGATAAAGAGAAAGAGAGGGGGCCAATGGGGGCAGACCGTCCGCAGCGAGACAGGGAGAGTTTTGTTAAGCAGCACCACCGGAGCGTCAGCTTATGAGAGGTGCGCCTCAGACCTACTCTGCTCCGCCTTGCTTGCAGCTTTCCACACCTCCCTCGCTGCTGGATTTGTGGGGATTAGGGGGCTAGGGGGAATGTTTACCAGTCCAGACGCTTCCTCAAAACTGCTTGGCTGTCTTGGCCATCTTCCCCGTGGCCATGAACGGAGACATAATAGTGGCGGGAGTGTGAAGGGTGAGTGTGAAAACCTGCACGCAAAGGCCTTCGGGGCTCCTGCGCAACTGCTGCTAACACAGATTGAAGTCATTTATAATCGGTGATAGAAGGGTGGAGAGACAGTGATGTAAAGAGAACAAAACCTGCGTGGAGTTGTTTTGAGTTTAGGATTCTACACCTTGCTATTGTAACACTGCAGAGCAGAGGGGGGATCTGATACTCTTCTAAATATTAATGAATAACTTAGGAAGAACAGGGAAATTTCAGTGTATCCTCTGGGAATTGTATTTCCTGTGCTCTGATCCTCTCACACTCTTTATCTCTTAAATCTGTCACTGGGAGAGAGACAGAAGGGAGTGGGAGAGTTATGGAGAGAAAAGATTGGAGTGCAAATACAGTCTTAACGGACAGGCTGAAAATAGATCCCAGTGCACATCGTGGATCTGGGGGGATAAAAATAGTATCAGCTGCACTGACCATTTTCTCTGTGCTGTACCTCAAAGGCTCGTGTATGGGAGAGAGTGAGAGAGGAAGTGCTCAGTGCTTTATCTTTTCCGTCTACATGTTTTAATTCTGATGCTCTTTCATGCTTATACATTAATACCTTCACTTCTCACTGGGGTCAGTTTCCCTGGTTAGTACCTTTACATGTAAATAATGGAACGATGTACTTCTGGTGTGTAATTTGTTCGCTTCTGCCCATTGTCATGTTTTGCAACTTGATTTATGACTTTGGGGGGAAAGGTGGGTGTGTGCTTTTTTTTTTTTTTTTTTTTTTTTTTTGTATTTTGAGTGCCTTTGTTATGTATGTGTGTGACGTTGCTAAATAAGCGTGAAGTTTGGTATCATCAGCATATTATCTGGAGGTGCAGTCTTTGTGTGTAAAGATTGTCATGGCATTCATCAGCTCCCTGAGTAACATCTACTCCCACAGTTAGTCTTTGTTTATTTGATTCAGTCTATTTGAGCCACATGGACGTATTACACTTGATTGCTGGATATTTTTAAGTAATGTCTTCTCATTTGTGTATGATAAATACATGTTTACAGGTATGGTTTTGGAATGGAATAATTGCATGACTGGCAAAAGCAGAGTGCCGTGGACATGAGGAGGTATATGGTAATGTCTGTAATGGAGTTGAATGGTTTGAGGTGGTGGTGGGGGTAGCTGATTGTTCCTAGTCCTCCAGTCCTTTGATTTTTGGCCCTCTGCACTGTGTTAAAGGTCCTTTTCTTCTAAGAATAGCTAACTTACCTGCACCTGTACCTGTTGTTCTCTTTTAATTTACATACGGTAGAGTATAAATGCCCTGGTCAGATAAAGTCCTGCAGTACTGATCAAGCTCTCTGTATATATGAAGTTTGTCCAGTTGAAGTGTGATATAGGTAAATAATATTTATCATATTAATGTATTAATTATGTAAATGTTAATTTATTGGACAGTTGAGGACATTAAAACTTGAATATAATGTCTATCCTTGTCTTCTCTTTTTGCTGTTAACATTTTCTAAGGTTCATACCCTCAAACAATATTTTTTCTGGCATGTTTCAAACATTCCTTTTTATATTTACAAGCTTATTTGTCTTGTCTTGTCTCACTCTTTATTAAAACTACATGACCAATGTTATAGACATTTGCTTTAAGTGAGACTTAAGCGCATAACCTCCTGCATCCTAACCTAATCCTCTGACCTAAGAGGGACTGACCTACAGGCATTGCTGCTTCTACGGCACAATGTAGTGGCTCTTGGAGTCTTTTCAGTATATTTTTGAGTCCTCCACTGCTGCCAGTTCAAAGCAGGCCATCACAGTCCCTTCACTGCTGTTGATGCACCTCAAATGGGAAGAAAAGCGGGGAGGTATAAGGTTTCCTTGTGCTTTTAATGTCTGGTTTGAATGTATGAGAGGGCATGGAGCGTACTGGGGGGAACTAAGCTGCCAGAGATTGATCAGATAACACTCCAGAGAGGAGAACTTGCCGTTAATGAAAAGGGAAAAGTAGAAGAATATCCTCCATGTCCAGGCTTTAGTTATACAATGGTAGCACAGAGATAGACGTGCACCCCGAGACTGGCCGCAGGGAGATGAGGCAGAGAGTGCGGAGTTGAGGAAAGGGATGGAAGTGGCTAATCATTGTAATGGTGGAAGGGAGCAAAACCGTAGACATGCCGTGTGAGGGTAGGAAATTGGCACCAGAATATGATTTCTGTTGGGTAGAAGAGAGCGAAGATGTGACATTGCAGTGTGGGACTTTGTGGAAGCGTGAAGATGGCATTGGGGCATTTGCTCACTTCGTGGAAGAGATCAAACGTGATGAGAAAGCAGGTCGAGTGGTGCGCGGACTCCGCTGGATATTGCTGGATTCAGCAGCTACTCCTTTTAGGTGGCCATTATGTGGAGGTTTCTGTTTTCAGGCTATCGTTGTGTGGAATTTTTTTTCTTTTAGGTGGTTGCTATGAGGTAATTGCATACCAAGGATTTTATCACTGACTGCTGTGTAATGTTGAGGTCTGCAGAGGAGGGTGGCAAAGGTGTCAAAACCAAAGAAGTCTTTACTTCTAGATTTCGATGCTTGATACAAAACTAAGATATGTGCTTATATGATTTTTTTTTCTGTTTGTAATAGTTTTTTTGCCAGTGTGTTGATATTACAGTGTGTTGTCTGACATCTCTGTTTTTTTTCCCTTTTAGTATTTACTTGATCAGTGTTTGAACGATCTTGAAAGCGAATGATAAAAAGCTTTGTTGAGGATTGAGGAGAAGGAATGCGTGAGCAGAGTGAGATAAATCTGAGAAGTTAGAAATAGAGACGGAGAGGGAGGATACTGAAATGGGCAGACAGAGATAAGTCATCTGCTCTGAGTGATATTTGGCTTGACGGAAAGTCTTGGAAGGGATCCACTGGGATCTGTAGAATCTGACTCACTCAGGGGAGCATCTGAAAGTTTGTCATGTCTCATTGGTTATAGGTCAGCAGTACAAGGAAGACTTTCTACAGCTTGAAGAACTACTTGGATTACTTTTTAGTTCTATTCAGTAAACAAATACAATGTGTACATTAGGACAGGAATGTCATATTTGTTACATTAGTATGCAGTAGGACTGATTCATGTATATAGTTAGATTTTGCATATCCCCATGTCCTAAACACATTAGGTGATGTTTTTGTATGTGGCCTAAGCCTAGTCTTTGCTAAATTACTATGCCAGTAAGACAGTTTGCTAAATTACTAAGACCAGCCTTAGTTTGTGGCATGGAACCTGTGTTTGGTGATGTAGAGAAGATTTAAGGTCCTTTGTTGGTGTGCTGTTGAGAAAATCTTGTGTGAATGAGATGGTCTGTACAGTTATACCTCTGATTGCATATTGCTCCTTTCTGAAGGTTAAATGTCAGTTAAAATTGGGCTATTTAGGCCCACCATTGGTGGATTTTTGTAGTGGTGTTGCATTGTCATAACCATTATACATAAGACTGTCACAGCTGTTAAAGGCATTTTTACAGTGATTTTCCTTCATTTGATTTTATTTGACCTCTGTGTAAGTGGTAATCTATGAGTTCATAGAATCAGGTGTCTCATCTGTGGAAGTATGAATGTCTAACAAGTTTCACTGGCCAAGTGTACTTGTCCCTAAAATTCCATGTCCTCTTGATTTATTTTAGGGTCCACAAGCACCATTCTTAACAATCCACTTTTAAGGACAGAAAACGGATGCAGGACATAAATGCTATTCAAGTGAATCAACTGAAATGAAACCCAGTTTACTGGCATTTTATACTCCTTGGCCATAGCTATGTCTAAACAAAGGTTTTGTAATTGAGGGAAATGTGCCATAGAGATTTCCTGGTTTTTAGGTTTTGAACCCTAGTGCATAGAGCATCTTCTATATGTATGAAGGTTTCCCATTTATGAGCACCCTCTGTGCTGAGATATTTCTGAAGACTTTAATACTTTAATTGTATTTGCTATTTGATATATAGTTTTACCATTATTGGTACTATATCTCAATCTGTCTTACTACTCCTCAAAAGGACAACACAGGGCAGGAAGCCTTTTCCTTCAGTCCTTCAGTGGTGCAGTAGTGGTAGTTTATAGGCCATACCCTTTGTACATTATGATCTTACTAATTTGGGGCCATTGGCAGGTGATTCGGGTCAGGAGAGCTGTAATTTGGGATTATCACAACCAGGAAATTGTGGCAGACAGGTGTGATGAGGAGTTGCTGTGGCTCCACAGCTCGGGCAGCTGGAGGAGCAGCGGACGTGGGTATGACTCAGCTTTGCAGATCTGAATATGGGAGTGAGTCTCTACCTTATTGGGTCAGCTCACTTGCCCCGGAGTGAAGACGTGCCTGCCTTGTTGGGAACCCCTGTAATTCATTATCCTCACCTGTCAAGTAATGGCTGCATAGGATTAAAGGGTTGAACTACAAGAGCTCTCTATATTTGTAGGAAGCCCTTGGAGAAGGGGGAGAAATGCCAAACTGTGGTGGCGGCAGTACTGATGTAGCTGTGAAAAATGTCCTGTCATAACCAGCAGAAGCACACAGTATGTGTTCCATCTGTGCAAATCACTGCCATAGGGAGGACGTATGGAAGCAGTTGGTTGTTCCGAGCTTCTCAAGTTAAAGCCCTAACACGTGGCTCTGATACGGATCAGAATAGCATAGAAAATATATTTTATCTACCATTTCACGGTAATCATTTAGAAGCCTTCTTCCCCCTGGGGCAAAACTGGTTTCATTAGGCACAAGAAATGGTGAAACTGTGACCTTTGTCTTTTTAATCTTTGGTTTTGTTTAGGTTGCATGCAAATAAATAAATGGTGGCTTCACAAACATGTCGAATATGCTCTCACTTTAGACTAATAGCATCATGGGTTTTGTAATTCACAGGTTGGGTATAAATGTGTCTAGAATATAAAGCAAATGTATCAGTCAAGGGACCTAGAAAAGACTCATTTTAACACATGCTTTGACATGATAAAGCATGTAGCCCTTTAACACGATGGTGATGCATCCAGTAGAACAGTCCTTCAATGCAAACTGCAGCCCTTGATGGAGCTTGAAATATTTTTGTGTACTTACTGATTATTATTATTATTATTATTATTATTATAGCATGGGCGTCACTAAAAATATACAAATAGGCTAGCCTCCCCAGGAGAACTATCCATTAACACATTGTTTAAAAGTCGTTTTTAGTTTGCTTTTTAACTGACGTTACATTAGCTTTTGTTCATCACTCATCGGTGTCAGTTTCATTTCGGTCAATTGTAACAGGCATTCAGATTACGTGATTTCTTTACTTGCATGCTGAATGTACACAGTTTTCTGGCAGAGACGCTCTGTCTCTCACATAGCGCAACACTGCTAAGCAGTGCAGAGTAATAGTCAACAGTGTCACAGATCGCCCAAACATTTAAATCTCTCATACTCAGATTGACAAGTTTCAATACACCTCCCAGGTTTTAGCGCCGCTATATCTCAGTAATTTGGAGACACGACGCCACGGTTGAATAGGGTAGCTTGAACAAGAACTGCTGACGATTTAAACGAATAATGCACGTTTATTTGGTGGGACTAAAGACAGTTCAAAGGGCATTGTAGTCTACAGGCAAAACGACGCCCATGTTGTTAAGAATGTATTGTAATTCCTAGGAGTGTGACTTACTCTTAAATATTGTATGTGTACGTGGAACACTTCAGAACAACAGAGAGGAAGAAACAGGTTACTGTAAATGCAATGTGAAATCAAGACAGAAGCATAACTTCAGTAACAAACAGCATGTTGACTGAAAAGGGTGGACTGCCGACTGGTATGGGAAGGAAATGAGTCACGATTGGCTTTTTAGTTAATAGTTATAGACCAGTAATAATTACCTACAGTGTGGTACTGCTCAGCTTGTGTAAATGCATGTTCCCCAGAGTGAAGAGACAAAACTCAAGTTTATGTAAATGGTCTTGCGCCACAGTATGCCTTTTATATGTTCAAGGGACCTCCGAGGGGGGAGGGGGATTGGGGCATTTCCCCCAGAACGAAATGAAATATTCTGACCGACTGCACTGCGCCGCACTGCCTGTGCTGAACAGGTTTTTGTTCAAGACAGAGACTCCACATGGAAGAGCGTTTTCCGTGCTGCATCCAGTTGATATCACACTTCTGAATGATTGCATTGCATATTAATAACCCGTCGCTGATTTCTGAAAACCTGAATTTAATTTCAGTACAGTGCTCATATGCGTGGTGGCCGACTGTATTTCACAATGGCTGTTTCTACTCCTGTAGTTCGTAGGCCGCTCCACACGCCTACAAATCTTTATTAGAAATGTCAAATAAAGTGACTGCATTTTTTAAAAATAAATCCCGCCTGATTTGAGACTGCTGATGAAC